>NC_092104.1:4806873-5001873 GCF_045679555.1 Salvelinus alpinus | reverse complement strand
ACACACGCTCTCACACACACAAACACACGCTCTCACACACACAAACACACGCTCTCACACACACAAACACACGCTCTTACACACACACACACACACACACAAACACACGCTCTCACACACACACACACAAACACACGCTCTCACACACACACACACGCCCTACCTTGGTGGTTTGGAACAGTTGTCCGTCGATGTAAAGCGTGGCCATGCTGTTCTTCAACATGCCTTTACTCATGACTAACAGCAGGTGGTGCCACTGGCCCTCTCCGATCAGCTCTCCGCAGCGGAACCTGGCGCAGCACGGCAGAACCTCAAAGAACGAAGACTCCTCGCTGAAATCATCCACTGTTGGTGGGGGTCGGGGTGGGGGGGGGGGCATAGTAAAGTTAACAATGTTGTAAAACATGTTTTTCATAAGGGTTTGAAGCAGTGCTGGAACTTGAGGATTTTGGGGGCACAAGGCTGACTGGTAGACTACAGTTCTGACTCAAATCTGTGACATGACATTTCACTAGTCGGCTGGTAAGTTAGCCACAATTTAGTACTAGCCTTGGGATAGCTTCATTTCCATCCCTGGTTGGAAGAGTGTTTTGGTGATGTTGGTTATGGTTGTATATGTGTATGAGGGGGAGAGGAGGGAGAGAAGGGGTAGAGGAGGGGTAGAGGAGGGAGAGAGGAGGGAGAGGAGGGGGAGAGGAGGGGAGAGGGAGAGAAGGGGGGAGAGAGGAGGGGGGAGGGGAGGGGTGGAGGGGGAGAGAGGAGGGGTGGAGGGGGAGAGAGGAAGGCGAGAGGAGGGGTAGAGGAGAGCGAGAGGAGGGGAAGGAGGGGTAGAGTAGGGAGAGAGGAAGGAGAGAGGAGGGAGAGAGGAGGGAGAGAGGAGGGGGAGGCGGGGTAGAGTAGGGAGAGAGGAAGGAGAGAGGAGGGAGAGAGGAGTGAGAGAGGAGTGAGAGAGGAGGGAGAGAGGAGTGAGAGAGGAGGGAGAGGAGAGAGAGAGGAGGGGGAGGAGGGAGAGGAGGGAGAGGCGGGGTAGAGGAGGGGTAGAGGAGGGGGAGAGGGGGAGAGGAGGGAGAGAGGAAGGAGAGAGGAAGGAGAGAGGAGGGAGAGAGGAGAGAGGAGGGGGAGGAGGGAGAGGCGGGGTAGAGGAGGGGTAGAGGAGGGGGAGAGGGAGAGAGGAGGGGGAGGAGGGAGAGGAGGGGGAGAGGAGGTAGAGGAGAGAGAGAGGAGAGCGAGAGGAGGTGGAGGAAGGGGAGGAGGGGTAGAGGAGGGAGAGGGGAGGGGGAGAGGGGGGAGAGAGGAGGGGGAGAGGAGAGAGAGAGGAGGGGGAGAGAGAGAGGAGGGGGGAGGGAGAGAGGAGGGAGAAAGGAGGCGGAGAAGGAAGAGAGGAGGTGTAGAGGAGGGAGAGAGGAGGGGGAGAGAGGAGGGGGGAGAGGTAGAGGAGGGGTGGAGGGGGGGGTGGAGGGGTGGAGGGGGGGTGGAGGGGGAGAGAGGAGAGAGAGGAGGGGGAGGAGGGGTAGAGGAGGGAGAGAGGCAGGAGAGAGGAAGGGTAGAGGAGGGAGAGAGGAGGGAGAGAGGAGGGAGAGAGGAGAGAGAGGAGGGGGATGAGGGAGAGATGCGGGGGAGAGGAGAGGGTGAGGAGGGGGAGGAGGGAGAGCGGAGGGGTAGAGTAGGGGGAGGAAGGGGGAGAGGCGAGGGGGAGGAAGGGGGAGAGAGGAGGGGGAGGAGGGGGAGAGAGAGGAGATGGAGGGGGAGAGAGAGGAGATGGAGAGGAGAGAGAGAGGAGGGGTAGATGAGGGGGAGGGGTAGAGGAGGGGGAGAGGAGGGAGAGAGTAGGTGTAGAGGGAGAAGACTCCTCACTGAAGTCATCCACTGTGGAAGAGGGAATGAGGGGGAGATGTTGTTCCAAGGATCACATGATAAAACATCAGTGTTTACGTAAGGTTGAGATTGGGTAGGAAGTCATTCACTGTGAAAGGAAAAGACAATGTTGTGTGAACGTTGTAAAAACGTTGTGTGTTTGTGGTATGAGGGTTGGGTCCGTGTGGTAGAGGGAGGACAGTATTGGTGTGTAGAGTTGAGAGCAACGTCAGAATATAACAGTGTGTGTGTGTGGATGTTTTTTCACTAAATTATTTACAGAGACTGTGTGAATTATGTAGAGATGTTAATCTGAGGAAGGGAGTGATTCCTGTACTCGATTATTCATCTGGTTTACAAACCTCTAAACCAGGTTAACCAGGAACAATATTTCAGTTTGGGTAAAGGGTGCGCGTGTACACCTGTATGTATGAGTGTGTTTTCCTGTGTCCTTGTGTGTGTGTGTGTGTGTACACCTGTATGTATGAGTGTGTTTTCCTGCGTCCTTGTGTGTGTATGTGTGTGTGTGTGTGTGTGTGTGTGTGTGTGTGTGTGTGTGTGTGTGTGTGTGTGTACACCTGTATGTATGAGTGTGTTTTCCTGCGTGTGTGTGTGTGTGCGTGCGTGCGTGCGTGTATATGTGTGTGTGTGTGTGTACACCTGCATGTATGAGTGTGTTTTCCTGTGTGTGTGTGTGTGTATGTGTATGTGTGTGTGTGTGTGTGTATGTGTGCGTGTGTGTGTGTGTGCGTGTGTGTGTGTGTGCGTGTGTGTGTGTGTGTGTGCGTGTGTACCGTAGCTCTGCAGCAGTTCCTCCTTGGTAGACACCGTCAGGGACCGGTCTTTAGCAGACAGAACCACGGCCAGACAGATATAGTGTTGTTCTGACGAGGTGGCACGTCGGACCACCGTCAGCAGACGGACCGGGTGGGTGTGGGGGGCAGTGCTGAACCTCTCCACACAGAACCACGTAGAGTAGCTTAGACCAGACGGAGGGGGGAACAGACGCTCTCCTACAGGGAGGGAGGGGGAGGAGGGGGAGGGAGAGAGAGAGAGAGAGAGCTGGTTCAATTAATGAGCCAATGATAACAGCATACTTCATACATGAGGATGAGAGGGAGACAGAGAGAGGAGAGAGGAGAGAGGGAGAGAGGAGAGAGGAAAGAGGGAGAGGAGAGAGGGGCAAGAGGGAGAAGAGAGAGAGGGAGAGAGATGGAGAAGGGAGAGAGGATAGGAGAGAGAGGGAGAAGGGAGAGAGGAGAGAGAGGGAGAGAGATGGAGAAGGGAGAGAGGAGAGAGAGGGAGAGAGATGGAGAAGGGAGAGAGGAGAGAGAGGGAGAGAGAGGGAGAAGGGAGAGAGGAGAGAGAGGGAGAAGGGAGAGAGAGGATAGGAGAGAGATGAGGAAGGGAGAGAGAGGATATGAGAGAGATGGAGAAGGGAGATAGAGGATAGGAGAGAGATGGAGAAGGGAGAGAAGAGAGAGGATAGGAGAGAGAGGATAGGAGAGAGAGGGAGAAGGGAGAGAGGAGAGAGAGGGAGAGAGATGGAGAAGGGAGAGAGGAGAGAGAGGGAGAGAGAGGGAGAAGGGAGAGAGGAGAGAGAGGGAGAAGGGAGAGAGGAGAGAGAGGGAGAAGGGAGAGAGGAGAGAGAGGATAGGAGAGAGAGAGAGAGAAGGGAGAAGGGAGAGAGGATATGAGAGAGAGGGAGAAGGGAGAGAGGAGAGAGAGGATAGGAGAGAGAGGGAGAAGGGAGAGAGGAGAGAGAGGATAGGAGAGAGAGGGAGAAGGGAGAGGAGAGAGAGGGAGAGAGATGGAGAAGGGAGAGGAGAGAGAGGGAGAGAGATGGAGAAGGGAGAGAGGAGAGAGAGGGAGAAGGGAGAGAGAGGATAGGAGAGAGATGAGGAAGGGAGAGAGAGGATATGAGAGAGATGGAGAAGGGAGAGAGAGGATAGGAGAGAGATGGAGAAGGGAGAGAAGAGAGAGGATAGGAGAGAGAGGGAGAAGGGAGAGAGGAGAGAGAGGATAGGAGAGAGATGGAGAAGGGAGAGGAGGCTGAGCTGTGTCTATCCTCTGGATGTCTGCTTTAGCGTCTGGGTCTGTAGATCAATAATGACGTATTACCCTCTATCATTGACTATTTGTTTAGGTCCGTGGAGTATATGATCGGGACAACAGGGGCCTGGTTGGGTTAACGGGCAGATTGGGAGGAACCAGACTGGTTCGATGAATGAACTAGCCCTGATGATGTCATACTACTACACTGAACAAAAAATATAAACGCCAATATGCAAAAATTTTAACAACGTTACAGAGATACAGTTCATATGAGGAAATCATTCACTAGAAATAAATGATTAGGTCCTAATCTATGGATTTCACATGACTGGGAATACAGATATGCATCTGTTGGTCACAGATACCTTAAACAGAAAGTAATGGAGTGGATCAGAAAACCAGTCAGTATCTGGTGTGACCACCATTTGCCTCATGCAGCGTGACACATCTCCTTCACATAGAGTTGATCAGGCTGTTGATTGTGACCTGTGGAATGTTGTCCCACTCCTCTTCAATGACTGTGAAGTTGCTGGATATTGCCGGGAACTGGAACACGCTGTCATAAATGACAATCCAGAGCATCCCAAACATGCTCAATGGGTGACATGTCTGGTGAGTATGCAGGCCATGGAAGAACTGGGACATTTTCATTTGGAAACTAAATCAAATCAAATTTTATTTGTCACATGTACGGAATGCAACAAGTGTAGACCTTACCGGGTCAATGCAAATTGTCCGGGTGGTCATTTGATTAATTGTTCACTAGTCTTATGGCTTGGGGGTAGAAGCTGTTAAGGAGCCTTTTGGACCTAGACTTGGGGCTCCGGTACCGCTTGCCGGGCGGGGGCAGAGAGAACAGTCTGAGACTTGGGTGACTGGAGTCTTTGACCCTTTTTAGGGTCTTCCTCTGACACCGCCTGGTATAGAGGTTCTGGATGGCAGGAATCTTGGCACCAGTGATGTACTGGGCCATATGCAATGCCCTCTGTAGTGCCTTGCGGTCGGAGGCCGAGCAGTTGCCATACCAGGCGGTGATGCAACTGGTCAGGATGCTCTCGATGGTGCAATAGTATAACTTTTTGAGGAACTGGGGACACATGCCAAATCTTTTCAGTCTCCTGAGGGGGAAAAAAACGTTGTTGGGCCCTCTTCACGACTGTCCTTGTGTGTTTGGACCATGATAGTTTGTTGGAACCAAGGAACTTGAAACTCTCCTCCCTATAGGCTGTCTCATCGTTGTCGGTGATCACTACTACCGTTGTATCATCAGCAAACTTAATGATGTTGTTGAAGTTGTGCTTGGCCACGCAGTCGTGGGTGAACAGAGAGTACTGGAGGGGACTAAGCACGCACCCCTGAGGAGCCTCCATGTCCCAGGGTCCTTAGCTTAGTGATGAGCTTTGCGGGCTCTATGGTGTTGTGAGCTGTAGTCAATGAACAGCATTCTCACATAGGTGTTCCTTTTGTCCAGGTGAGAAAGGGCAGTGTGGAGTGCAATTGAGATTGCATCATCTGTGGATCTGCTGGGGCGGTATATGAATTGGAGTGGGTCTGGGATGATGGTGTTGATGTGAGCCATGACCAGCCTTTCAAAGCACTTCATGGCTACCGACATGAGTGCTACGGTTAGGTAGTCATTTAGGCAGGCTACCTTCTCTTTCTTGGGCACAGGGACTATGGTGGTCTGCTTGAAACATGTAGCTATTACAGACTCAGTCAGGGCGAGGTTGAAAATGTCAGTGAAGACACTTGCCAGTTGGTCTGTGCATGCTCTGATAATCCGTCTGGCTCCGCGGCCTTGTGAATGTTGACCTGTTTAAAGGTCTTGCTCACATCGGCTACAAAAAGTGTGATCACACAGTCGTTCAGGACAGCTGGTGCTCTCATGCATGCTTCAGTGTTGCTTTCCTCGAAGAAAGCATTAAAGGCATTTAGCCTGTCTGGTAGGCTCACATCACTTGGCAGCTCACGTTTGGGATTCCCTTTGTAGGCGATGCAGACTTTGTTTATGTGTGTCGTGAAACTATGATTTGGGTTGGAGGCTAGCTCGGGGATGGTAGTTTAAGATTAGACTTGTTGTGATACTGACCCGCTGGCTAGGGGATGTAACTATGATTTGGGTTGGAGGCTAGCTTGGGGATGGTAGTTTAAGATTAGGCTTGTTGTGATACTGACCACTAATAGCTTTGTAGTAATACTGATCTGCTCCAATCCCATTGACCAGAGGAGAGGAAATTAGAGGAGAAAGGAGGAAGAGGGAGGAGGAGGATGGGGAGGGGGCTAACTATGGGATGTAAATGAATACCTGTGTGGTGATACTGACCTGGTAGCTAGAGGAGGTAACCTAGGCTAAGTTTAGGTTGTAGTGATACTGACCTGCTAGCTAGAGGAGGTAACCTAGGCTAAGTTTAGGTTGTAGTGATACTGACCTGCTAGCTAGGGGATGTAACCTAGGCTAAGTTTAGGATGTAGTGATACTGACCTGCTAGCTAGGGGATGAAGACTAGGCTAAATTTAGGTGATACTGACCTGCTAGCTAGAGGAGGTAACCTAGGCTAAGTTTAGGTTGTAGTGATACTGACCTGCTAGCTAGGGGATGTAACCTAGGCTAAGTTTAGGTTGTAGTGATACTGACCTGCTAGCTAGGGGATGTAACCTAGGCTAAGATACTGACCTGCTAGCTAGAGGATGTAACCTAGGCTAAGTTTAGGTTGTAGTGATACTGACCTGCTAGCTAGGGGATGTAACCTAGGCAAGATACTGACCTGCTAGCTAGAGGAGGTAACCTAGGCTAAGTTTAGGTTGTAGTGATACTGACCTGCTAGCTAGGGGATGTAACCTAGGCTAAGTTTAGGTTGTAGTGATACTGACCTGCTAGCTAGAGGAGGTAACCTAGGCTAAGTTTAGGTTGTAGTGATACTGACCTGCTAGCTAGGGGATGTAACCTAGGCTAAGTTTAGGTTGTAGTGATACTGACCTGCTAGCTAGGGGATGAAGACTAGGCTAAATTTAGGTTGTAGTGATACTGACCTGCTAGCTAGAGGAGGTAACCTAGGCTAAGTTTAGGTTGTAGTGATACTGACCTGCTAGCTAGGGGATGTAACCTAGGCTAAGTTTAGGTTGTAGTGATACTGACCTGCTAGCTAGGGGATGTAACCTAGGCTAAGATACTGACCTGCTAGCTAGAGGATGTAACCTAGGCTAAGTTTAGGTTGTAGTGATACTGACCTGCTAGCTAGGGGATGTAACCTAGGCTAAGATACTGACCTGCTAGCTAGAGGAGGTAACCTAGGCTAAGTTTAGGTTGTAGTGATACTGACCTGCTAGCTAGAGGAGGTAACCTAGGCTAAGTTTAGGTTGTAGTGATACTGACCTGCTCCAATCCCAGAGACCACGGCTCCATCGCTGACTCCTCCTGTGTTGGCATTGTTAGAGGGAGCGTTGTGAGGAGCCAGGCTTGGCTGGAACAGACACCTAGAGACAGGAGGAATATACAGTACATTATATTACTATATCTAATATAATCTGATACACGGTACATTAAATTACTATATCTAATATAATCTAATACACAGTACATTAAATTACTATATCTAATATAATCTAATACACAGTACATTATATTACTATATCTAATATAATCTGATACACAGTACATTAAATTACTATATCTAATATAATCTGATACTCAGTACATTAAATTACTATATCTAATATAATCTGATACACAGTACATTAAATTACTATAACTAATATAATCTGATACACAGTACATTATATTACTATATCTAATATAATCTAATACACAGTACATTAAATTACTATATCTAATATAATCTGATACACGGTACATTAAATTACTATATCTAATATAATCTGATACACGGTACATTAAATTACTATATCTAATATAATCTGATACACAGTACATTAAATTACTATATCTAATATAATCTGATACACAGTACATTAAATTACTATATCTAATATAATCGGATACACAGTACATTAAATTACTATATCTAATATAATCTGATACACAGTACATTAAATTACTATATCTAATATAATCTGATACACAGTACATTAAATTACTATATCTAATATAATCTGATACACGGTACATTCAATTACTATATCTAATATAATCTGATACACAGTACATTAAATTACTATATCTAATATAATCTGATACACGGTACATTCAATTACTATATCTAATATAATCTGATACACAGTACATTCAATTACTATATCTAATATAATCTGATACACAGTACATTAAATTACTATATCTAATATAATCTGATACACAGTACACTGAGGGTAAAACCATTAAGAACACCTTCCTAATATTTTGCCCTCAGAACAGGCCGTCATTGTAAATAAGAATTTGTTCTGAACTGGCTTGCCTCGTTAAATAAAGGTTAAATAAAAATAAATAAATAAAAAAACAGCCTCAATTCATCAGGACATGGACTCTACAAGGTGTCGAAAGCGTTCCACAGGGATGCTGGCCCATGTTGACTCCAATTATTGACAATTGACAACCTTGACAACCCACAGTCGTGTCAAGTTGGCTGGATGTCCTTTGGGTGGTGGACCATTCTTGATAAACATGGGAAATTGTAAAGCGTGAAAAACCCCAGCAGTGTTGCATTTCTTGACACAAACCGGTGCGCCTGGCACCTACTACCATACCCCGTTCAAAGGCACTTAAATATTGTGTCTTGCCCTTTCACCCTCTGAATGGCACACATACACAATCCATGTCTCAATTGTGTCAAAGGCTTAAAAAAATCCTTCTTTAACCCGTCTCCTCCCCTTCATCTACACTGATTGATGTGGAGTGACATCAATAAGGGATCATAGCTTTCACCTGGTCAGTCTATGTCAAGCAGAGGGCAGGCGTACTTAATGTTTTGTCCACTCAGTTTAATATATAATCTAGAGGGAGCATTATGAAGGGGTCAGACTGGACAGGAACAGACACCTAGAGATATAATCTAGAGGGAGCATTATGAAGGGGTCAGACTGGACAGGAACAGACACCTAGAGATATAATCTAGAGGGAGCATTATGAAGGGGCCAGACTGGACAGGAACAGACACCTAGAGATATAATCTAGAGGGAGCATTATGAAGGGGCCAGACTGGACAGGAACAGACACCTAGAGATATAATCTAGAGGGAGCATTATGAAGGGGCCAGACTGGACAGGAACAGACACCTAGAGATATAGAGGGAGCATTATGAAGGGGCCAGACTGGACAGGAACAGACACCTAGAAATATAGAGGGAGCATTATGAAGGGGCCAGACTGGACAGGAACAGACACCTAGAGATATAGAGGGAGCATTATGAAGGGGTCAGACTGGACAGGAACAGACACCTAGAGATATAATCTAGAGGGAGCATTATGAAGGGGCCAGACTGGACAGGAACAGACACCTAGAGATATAATCTAGAGGGAGCATTATGAAGGGGTCAGACTGGACAGGAACAGACACCTAGAGATATAATCTAGAGGGAGCATTATGAAGGGGTCAGACTGGACAGGAACAGACACCTAGAGATATAATCTAGAGGGAGCATTATGAAGGGGTCAGACTGGACAGGAACAGACACCTAGAGATATAATCTAGAGGGAGCATTATGAAGGGGTCAGACTGGACAGGAACAGACACCTAGAGATATAATCTAGAGGGAGCATTATGAAGGGGCCAGACTGGACAGGAACAGACACCTAGAGATATAATCTAGAGGGAGCATTATGAAGGGGTCAGACTGGACAGGAACAGACACCTAGAGATATAATCTAGAGGGAGCATTATGAAGGGGCCAGACTGGACAGGAACAGACACCTAGAGATATAATCTAGAGGGAGCATTATGAAGGGGCTGTTTTAACTATCATTATAAGCAGGTATGGAAATGGAAAAAAAGTCACTGTGGGAAACCACCAAAGTAAAATACTTAAATCTAAAAAACAACAACAACAAAACATGTTTTTTACACGTCAAAATGAATTTGCTCCCAGTTCCACCCTTGATTTAGTTTTACAGTAAGTACATCCAACAGGAGTCTAGACCAAAACAAAAAGAGCCGTCATGTCTGCTCAGTGTTTACTTCACAACTCCTACAGCTTTATTACAGACCGCTGGTATGAGACAGAAAATAAAAGTGAGGAGACATAACTCTTTTCTTCACAGTAAATCACTGACGTTACAAGACAATGACAGGAGCTTCTAAGTACACGTGCGTAAAGTAGATTCCTAGCCGTCGGCTAGTTGGTATTTTCTCTCAACCGCACATCAGCTAGCTCAGGGATGGACAACTGGCAACCCGCGGGTTTTGTAGACTAGCTTTAGAAATGCAAACTCAAACAAACAAATAAACTCTTGCTTTAAAACGGCACCATTTTCTCTCCGTGGCAAAATGGCAAAATGTGTAGAATTGCAGGAAAATAACCCTAAAAGTATTTTTTTCTCTCCGCTGTCAAGAGGGAGGCCACTGAAATGTTTTTGTCCCCCTCAACAAAATGTCTCTTAGGCTAGGGCCGTCTCTGACTGCATGTGTGGATGTGGGTGCGCCGACCCACAAGCCACTGCAGAACCCCCCTTTTTTGTAGCCCTCACCCCCGTCCAAGTTGCCCATCCCCTGTTCTTTTTCTCTCTCAACATTGTTGTTGTCGTCTTCACCCTGAATACCCACTTTGGGGATTTCTGGTCTACCTTCTGACAAATCTTCAGGAAGAATGAAAGGAACGGTGTCAAATTGTAGGCCGAATGTAAAAACATTAGCTTAACATTAAACCTAAACATGAAAAGCAGCGTTCTGTTCTGACGAAGTAAAAGTATAAAACTATAAGTATTAAAAGAGCATTAATGGAATTGGAAAACACAAAATACCAGGAGCTCATTTATAACCGTGTTTTACACGGTTTACATGTAAGTTTCACACAAAATATTTACGTGCGCCATTATAATTTTTTTTTTAAAGACAACATATGTAAAAAAAAATGTTGATTTTTAAACTTGATGCCACACATGTTCCCCCGTTATAGTCAGACCTGTCCTGAAACTGTGTATGCATGAATGAGCATTAAAACTGAAAAAACAACCCATCATTCACCTTTTAAGGTGACAATAACACTCTTATTTGCTGTATTCTTTGGGTGTATTGGACTCAGGCAGTTCTCTAAAGGAAACAGCAATGTGGCGAACGTGATCAAACGTCTTTGCGGGGGACCTGCAAATTGCTGTGGACCTGTAAAAAAATATTGTTTTGAATTGAATAGGTCCTTAATGTTTTTGCTTGGACTTTTTCCTCAAATGTATATGAAGCACTAAAAACATTGTCTACTGACACACGACAATGTAAAAGATCAACTGTCTGTAAATTCACTCTGTTATAAATCACACCTCCTTTCTGATGCATAGAACATAATACTTCATATAATATCCTATCTAATAGACCCGATTAAATGAGAGATCCACATGTGCATTTTTTTTGTAGGCTACGGCTACTTTGTGAATACGAACATGTCATGGCCAGACAAGGTGAGACATTTATTCTGCAAAATGGTTCTGAAAATATGTATTATGTTTCTAAATGAAATAAGTCTACTCGAGATATTTTAAATTACCGTATTCAGACGTAAGCTACGGAAGTATCCTACAACAGTCTGTTCCCACCGTTAATAAACTACGCGCTCAGGATCCGCAAAGGGAGTAAAAATACTGTGAAATAGCATTAATGTATTTACTACTGTGAAGTGGGTCCAACTAAACGGGAGACGGGATTAACAGTATCCCAAGTTGCTGTTTGAAACCATCACAGAAAGGGTGAGGAATATATTACGCAATGATCATGGAAATTAAATAAATATTAGCCTAGGAAATAGATGCCTATTTATAATTATTTTTATTTTTTTTAAACGCACGGATAAACTACATTGAACCAAAATAAATAAGGTAAGTTACCGTTCATATAAGGATACATTCATTAGGCCCTAATCTATGGATTTTTACATGCATCTGTTGGTCATAGATCGCTTAAAGAAAGGCAGAGGTGTGGATCAGAAAACCAGTCAGTATCTGGTGTGACCACCATTTGCCTCATGCAGCACAACACATCTCCTTCACATAGAGTTGATCAGGCTGTTGTCCCACTTCTATTTAATGGCTTTGCGAAGTTGATGGATATTGGCGGGAACTGGAACAAGCTGTCGTACACGTCGATCCAGAGCATCCCAAACATGCTCATTGGGTGACAAGTCTGGTGAGTATGCAGGCCATGAAAGAACTGGGACATTTTCATCTTCCAGGAATTGTGTAGATCCTTGTGACATGGGGCCGTGCATTATCATGCTGAAACATGAGGTGATGGCGGCAGATGAATGGTACAACAATGGGCCTCGGGATCATCACGGTATCTCTGTGCATTCAAATCGCCAACGATAAAATGCAATGGTGTTCGTTGTCCGTAGATTATGCCTGCCCATACCATAACTCCACCGCCACCACGGGGCACTCTGTTCACAACGTTGACATCAGCAAACCGTTCACCTACACGACGCCATACACGCCGTCTGCCATCTGCCAGGTACAGTTGAAACCGGGAATCATCTGTGAAAAGCACACTTCTCCAGCGTGCCAGTGGTCATTTGAAGGTGTGCATTTGCCCACTGAAGTCGGTCACGACGCCGAACTGCAGTCAGGTCAAGACCCTGGTGAGGACGACGGGCACGCTGATGAGCTTCCCTGATACGGATTCTGACAGTTTCTGACAGCAAACCCACAGTTTCATCAACTGTTTGGGTAGCTGGTCTCAGACGATCCAGCAGGTGAAGAAGCCGGACTGCCAAATTCTCTAAAACGACATTGGAGGCGGCTTATGGTAGACGCACGGTTTCTAAATGAGGCCCCTCCCTCCTCTGTGGTTTGCTAATAACCATCGCTATCCTATCTACAGAAACAACAGTGTCTTGAATACACACACACACACACACACACACACACACACACACACACACACACACACACACACACACACACACACACACACACACACACACACACACACACACACACACACACACACACACACGAGTTTGTACTCCCCATTTACACACACCGACTGGTCCCGGGTGCGTTGTGACAGACCAGTTAATGACGCCCCAACCATTTAGTACCCACCTACCAGCTGCCCCCGAACTATCCCTACATGAGCCAGCTGTGTGTGTGTGTGTAGAAGAGGGATGGGTCTTAATAGGGGCTGGGGTATTAATATTTCATAGTGACAGATGGGGTAGAGGGGACGGGGTGCGGTGTGGATAGTATAGTCTCGTGTGCATTTGTGTTGAACAAAAGTGGGCCAGTGCCTCCTGCCTGTGTGCTTCCAGAGACAACATGTACTATTCTGACACAGCTGGGCACAGGGGGATGGAGATGGGGTTGGACTGGATGACTTTAACCATAGAAATAAATTATTATAACAATTATAATAAAAATAACAATAATAACAACAACAATAATAACAACAATAACAATAATAATAACAATAATAATCATAATAATAATAATAACAACAATAACAATAATAACAATAATAATAATACCAATAACAACTATAATAATCATAATAACAATAATAATAACAATAATAATACCAATAACAACAATAATAATCATAATAACAATAATAATACCAATAACAACAATAATAATCATAATAATAATAATAACAACAATATCAACACCAATAATAATAATAGTAATAATAACAATAATAATAATAACAACAATAATAACAACAGTAATAATAACAACAATAACAATAATAATACCAATAACAACAATAATAATCATAATAATAATAATAACAACAATAATAACACCAATAATAATAATAGTAATAATAATAACAACAATAATAACACCAGTAATAATAACAACAACAATAATAATAACAACAATAACAACAACAATAATAACAATAACAATAATAGCGAGCAGCAAGAAACACCAGGGTTCACAGGATGACCGAAAGGACACAAGATCAGTTGGAAAACAAAGCAAGCACTCTATCATGTAGGAACGACAGTGCATTCGGAAAGTATTCAGACCCCTTTGACTTTTTCCACATGTTGTTACGTTACAGCCTTGTTCTAAAATGGATTAAATAAATAAAAAATGTCCTCATAAATCTACACATAATACTACATAATGACAAAGTGAAAACAGGTTTTTAAACATGTTTCCAAATTAATAAACAATTAAAAACAGAAATAACTTATAAGTATTCAGACCCTTTGCTATGAGACTCGAAATTCAGCTCAGGTGCATCCTGTTTCTATTGTTACATTTTATTGGAGTCCAACCTGTGGTAAATTCAACTGATTGGACATGATTTGAAAAGGTACACACCTGTCTATATAAAGGTCCCACAATTGACAGTGCATGTCAGAATAAAAACTAAGCCATGATGTCAAAGGAATTGCCCGTATTGACCCATTTTTATGCACATTTCAACAGCATGAAAGAAAGGAGAGGGAGAATATCCTCCCTGCTGTAACAGAGAGGTGTTCCTGACATAAATAACCTCCCTGCTGTAACAGAGAGGTGTTCCTGACATAAATAACCTCCCTGCTGTAACAGAGAGGTGTTCCTGACATAAATATCCCCCCTGCTGTAACAGAGAGGTGTTCCTGACATAAATAACCCCCCTGCTGTAACAGACAGGTGTTCCTGACATAAATAACCTCCCTGCTGTAACAGACAGGTGTTCCTGACATAAATAACCTCCCTGCTGTAACAGACAGGTGTTCCTGACATAAATAACCCCCCTGCTGTAACAGACAGGTGTTCCTGACATAAATAACCTCCCTGCTGTAACAGACAGGTGTTCCTGACATAAATAACCTCCCTGCTGTAACAGAGAGGTGTTCCTGACATAAATAACCTCCCTGCTGTAACAGACAGGTGTTCCTGACATAAATAACCCCCCTGCTGTAACAGACAGGTGTTCCTGACATAAATAACCCCCCTGCTGTGACAGACAGGTGTTCCTGACATAAATAACCTCCCTGCTGTAACAGACAGGTGTTCCTGACATAAATAACCCCCCTGCTGTGACAGACAGGTGTTCCTGACATAAATAACCTCCCTGCTGTAACAGAGAGGTGTTCCTGACATAAATAACCCCCCTGCTGTAACAGAGAGGTGTTCCTGACATAAATATCCTCCCTGCTGTAACAGACAGGTGTTCCTGACATAAATAACCCCCCTGCTGTAACATAGAGGTGTTCCTGACATAAATAACCTCCCTGCTGTAACAGACAGGTGTTCCTGACATAAATAACCCCCCTGCTGTAACAGACAGGTGTTCCTGACATAAATATCCCCCCTGCTGTAACATAGAGGTGTTCCTGACATAAATAACCCCCCTGCTGTAACAGACAGGTGTTCCTGACATAAATAACCTCCCTGCTGTAACAGACAGGTGTTCCTGACATAAATAACCCCCCTGCTGTAACAGAGAGGTGTTCCTGACATAAATAACCCCCCTGCTGTAACATAGAGTTGTTCCTGACATAAATAACCCCCCTGCTGTAACAGACAGGTGTTCCTGACATAAATAACCTCCCTGCTGTAACAGACAGGTGTTCCTGACATAAATATCCTCCCTGCTGTAACAGACAGGTGTTCCTGACATAAATAACCTCCCTGCTGTAACAGACAGGTGTTCCTGACATAAATAACCTCCCTGCTGTAACAGACAGGTGTTCCTGACATAAATAACCCCCCTGCTGTAACAGAGAGGTGTTCCTGACATAAATAACCCCCCTGCTGTAACAGAGAGGTGTTCCTGACATAAATAACCTCCCTGCTGTAACAGACAGGTGTTCCTGACATAAATAACCCCCCTGCTGTAACATAGAGGTGTTCCTGACATAAATAACCCCCCTGCTGTAACAGAGAGGTGTTCCTGACATAAATAACCCCCCTGCTGTAACAGACAGGTGTTCCTGACATAAATAACCTCCCTGCTGTAACAGACAGGTGTTCCTGACATAAATAACCTCCCTGCTGTAACAGACAGGTGTTCCTGACATAAATAACCCCCCTGCTGTAACAGAGAGGTGTTCCTGACATAAATAACCCCCCTGCTGTAACAGAGAGGTGTTCCTGACATAAATAACCCCCCTGCTGTAACAGAGAGGTGTTCCTGACATAAATAACCCCCCTGCTGTAACATAGAGGTGTTCCTGACATAAATATCCCCCCTGCTGTAACAGAGAGGTGTTCCTGACATAAATAACCCCCCTGCTGTAACAGACAGGTGTTCCTGACATAAATAACCTCCCTGCTGTAACAGACAGGTGTTCCTGACATAAATAACCTCCCTGCTGTAACAGACAGGTGTTCCTGACATAAATAACCCCCCTGCTGTAACAGACAGGTGTTCCTGACATAAATAACCTCCCTGCTGTAACAGACAGGTGTTCCTGACATAAATAACCTCCCTGCTGTAACAGAGAGGTGTTCCTGACATAAATAACCTCCCTGCTGTAACAGACAGGTGTTCCTGACATAAATAACCCCCCTGCTGTAACAGACAGGTGTTCCTGACATAAATAACCCCCCTGCTGTGACAGACAGGTGTTCCTGACATAAATAACCTCCCTGCTGTAACAGACAGGTGTTCCTGACATAAATAACCCCCCTGCTGTGACAGACAGGTGTTCCTGACATAAATAACCTTCCTGCTGTAACAGAGAGGTGTTCCTGACATAAATAACCCCCCTGCTGTAACAGAGAGGTGTTCCTGACATAAATATCCTCCCTGCTGTAACAGACAGGTGTTCCTGACATAAATAACCCCCCTGCTGTAACATAGAGGTGTTCCTGACATAAATAACCTCCCTGCTGTAACAGACAGGTGTTCCTGACATAAATAACCCCCCTGCTGTAACAGACAGGTGTTCCTGACATAAATATCCCCCCTGCTGTAACATAGAGGTGTTCCTGACATAAATAACCCCCCTGCTGTAACAGACAGGTGTTCCTGACATAAATAACCTCCCTGCTGTAACAGACAGGTGTTCCTGACATAAATAACCCCCCTGCTGTAACAGAGAGGTGTTCCTGACATAAATAACCCCCCTGCTGTAACATAGAGTTGTTCCTGACATAAATAACCCCCCTGCTGTAACAGACAGGTGTTCCTGACATAAATAACCTCCCTGCTGTAACAGACAGGTGTTCCTGACATAAATATCCTCCCTGCTGTAACAGACAGGTGTTCCTGACATAAATAACCTCCCTGCTGTAACAGACAGGTGTTCCTGACATAAATAACCTCCCTGCTGTAACAGACAGGTGTTCCTGACATAAATAACCCCCCTGCTGTAACAGAGAGGTGTTCCTGACATAAATAACCCCCCTGCTGTAACAGAGAGGTGTTCCTGACATAAATAACCTCCCTGCTGTAACAGACAGGTGTTCCTGACATAAATAACCCCCCTGCTGTAACATAGAGGTGTTCCTGACATAAATAACCCCCCTGCTGTAACAGAGAGGTGTTCCTGACATAAATAACCCCCCTGCTGTAACAGACAGGTGTTCCTGACATAAATAACCTCCCTGCTGTAACAGACAGGTGTTCCTGACATAAATAACCTCCCTGCTGTAACAGACAGGTGTTCCTGACATAAATAACCCCCCTGCTGTAACAGAGAGGTGTTCCTGACATAAATAACCCCCTTGCTGTAACAGAGAGGTGTTCCTGACATAAATAACCCCCCTGCTGTAACAGAGAGGTGTTCCTGACATGAATAACCCCCCTGCTGTAACATAGAGGTGTTCCTGACATAAATAACCCCCCTGCTGTAACAGACAGGTGTTCCTGACATAAATAACCCCCCTGCTGTAACATAGAGGTGTTCCTGACATAAATAACCCCCCTGCTGTAACAGACAGGTGTTCCTGACATAAATAACCTCCCTGCTGTAACGGAGAGGTGTTCCTGACATAAATAACCCCCCTGCTGTAACAGACAGGTGTTCCTGACATAAATAACCTCCCTGCTGTAACAGACAGGTGTTCCTGACATAAATAACCCCCCTGCTGTGACAGACAGGTGTTCCTGACATAAATAACCCCCCTGCTGTAACAGACAGGTGTTCCTGACATAAATATCCTCCCTGCTGTAACAGACAGGTGTTCCTGACATAAATAACCTCCCTGCTGTAACAGACAGGTGTTCCTGACATAAATAACCCCCCCTGCTGTGACAGACAGGTGTTCCTGACATAAATAACCCCCCTGCTGTAACAGACAGGTGTTCCTGACATAAATAACCCCCCTGCTGTGACAGACAGGTGTTCCTGACATAAATAACCTCCCTGCTGTAACAGACAGGTGTTCCTGACATAAATAACCCCCCTGCTGTAACAGACAGGTGTTCCTGACATAAATAACCTCCCTGCTGTAACAGAGAGGTGTTCCTGACATAAATAACCTCCCTGCTGTAACAGACAGGTGTTCCTGACATAAATAACCCCCCTGCTGTAACAGACAGGTGTTCCTGACATAAATAACCCCCCTGCTGTAACATAGAGGTGTTCCTGACATAAATAACCTCCCTGCTGTGACAGAGGCAGCTGTTCCTGACATAAACAATATGCAATAAAAAAATGTAATAACGAAAAGGAAAACTGAAGGTAACAAAACAAGCACCATGAAATCTGTCTTGTGGAACCAACAGAACCAAAGGAATAACCCCAAAAGTGCAAGTGACGACAGTTGCAAAATTCTAACAACTTTCGCAAAATTCCCAGGTTTGCCAGAAATCCCAGCTGGAGGATTCAGAGAATCAGAAGAGAATAACGCAGGGAGAGATTTCTGAAAATCTCAGGGAATTTTAGGAACATTTTGCAACCACTGACAACAGTGAAAAAATAAATGTGTGTATACCCAAAAAGCCCTGTGTGTGTGTGCGTGCTCCGTGCGTCTTCTTACCCAAAGCCCTGTGTGTGTGTGTGTGTGTGTGTGTGTGTGTGTGTGTGTGTGTGTGTGTGTGTGCGTGGTCCGTGCGTCTTCTTACCCAAAGCCCTGTGTGTGTGTGTGTGTGTGTGTGTGCGTGGTCCGTGCGTCTTCTTACCCAAAGCCCTGTGTGTGTGTGTGTGTGTGTGCGTGGTCCGTGCGTCTTCTTACCCAAAGCCCTGTGTGTGTGTGTGTGTGCGTGGTCCGTGCGTCTTCTTACCCAAAGCCCTGTGTGTGTGTGTGTGTGTGTGTGTGTGCGTGGTCCGTGCGTCTTCTTACCCAAAGCCCTGTGTGTGTGTGTGTGTGTGTGTGTGTGTGTGTGTGCGTGGTCCGTGCGTCTTCTTACCCAAAGCCCTGTGTGTGTGTGTGTGTGTGCGCGTGGTCCGTGCGTCTTCTTACCCAAAGCCCTGTGTGTGTGTGTGTGTGTGTGTGCGTGGTCCGTGCGTCTTCTTACCCAAAGCCCTCCAGCGAGGTGTCAAACTCCACGAAGGCCGGAGTGACGGCCGAGCCGTGAAGGCGGATGTCGTGGGGCGTTGTCATGGAGACCAGGCACTTGACGCGTGTGAGCGGCACGGTGCTCCCCTCGGCCGAGCGCACCAGGCTACGGCTGATTCGGTACTGACTGTTGTCTTCACCGGCCGCTGTGAACACGGTGTCGGGACCAAAACAGCCCTCCATCGATATAGTCATAGAGTCTGTGGGACAAGAGATGAAATGTTAACCACACACCTCATCTGCTACAGGGAATTATTGAAACAGGACCTGAGATTAGAGGAAGGATGTACTGTTAGACTATTGAAACAGGACCTGAGAGTAGAGGAAGGATGTACTGTTAGACTATTGAAACAGGACCTGAGATTAGAGGAAGGATGTACTGTTAGACTATTGAAACAGGACCTGAGAGTAGAGGAAGGATGTACTGTTAGACTATTGAAACAGGACCTGAGAGTAGAGGAAGGATGTACTGTTAGACTATTGAAACAGGACCTGAGATTAGAGGAAGGATGTACTGTTAGACTATTGAAACAGGACCTGAGAGTAGAGGAAGGATGTACTGTTAGACTATTGAAACAGGACCTGAGATTAGAGGAAGGATGTACTGTTAGACTATTGAAACAGGACCTGAGAGTAGAGGAAGGATGTACTGTTAGACTATTGAAACAGGACCTGAGAGTAGAGGAAGGATGTACTGTTAGACTATTGAAACAGGACCTGAGATTAGAGGAAGGATGTACTGTTAGACTATTGAAACAGGACCTGAGAGTAGAGGAAGGATGTACTGTTAGACTATTGAAACAGGACCTGAGAGTAGAGGAAGGATGTACTGTTAGACTATTGAAACAGGACCTGAGAGTAGAGGAAGGATGTACTGTTAGACTATTGAAACAGGACCTGAGAGTAGAGGAAGGATGTACTGTTAGACTATTGAAACAGGACCTGAGAGTAGAGGAAGGATGTAGTGTTAGACTATTGAAACAGGACCTGAGAGTAGAGGAAGGATGTAGTGTTAGACTATTGAAACAGGACCTGAGAGTAGAGGAAGGATGTACTGTTAGACTATTGAAACAGGACCTGAGAGTAGAGGAAGGATGTACTGTTAGACTATTGAAACAGGACCTGAGAGTAGAGGAAGGATGTACTGTTAGACTATTGAAACAGGACCTGAGAGTAGAGGAAGGATGTACTGTTAGACTATTGAAACAGGACCTGAGAGTAGAGGAAGGATGTAGTGTTAGACTATTGAAACAGGACCTGAGAGTAGAGGAAGGATGTAGTGTTAGACTATTGAAACAGGACCTGAGAGTAGAGGAAGGATGTACTGTTAGACTATTGAAACAGGACCTGAGAGTAGAGGAAGGATGTACTGTTAGACTATTGAAACAGGACCTGAGAGTAGAGGAAGGATGTACTGTTAGACTATTGAAACAGGACCTGAGAGTAGAGGAAGGATGTACTGTTAGACTATTGAAACAGGACCTGAGAGTAGAGGAAGGATGTACTGTTAGACTATTGAAACAGGACCTGAGAGTAGAGGAAGGATGTACTGTTAGACTATTGAAACAGGACCTGAGAGTAGAGGAAGGATGTAGTGTTAGACTATTGAAACAGGACCTGAGAGTAGAGGAAGGATGTAGTGTTAGACTATTGAAACAGGACCTGAGAGTAGAGGAAGGATGTAGTGTTAGACTATTGAAACAGGACCTGAGAGTAGAGGAAGGATGTACTGTTAGACTATTGAAACAGGACCTGAGAGTAGAGGAAGGATGTACTGTTAGACTATTGAAACAGGACCTGAGAGTAGAGGAAGGATGTACTGTTAGACTATTGAAACAGGAGCTGAGAGTAGAGGAAGGATGTACTGTTAGACTATTGAAACAGGACCTGAGAGTAGAGGAAGGATTTAGTGTTAGACTATTGAAACAGGACCTGAGAGTAGAGGAAGGATGTACTGTTAGACTATTGAAACAGGACCTGAGTAGAGGAAGGATGTACTGTTAGACTATTGAAACAGGACCTGAGAGTAGAGGAAGGATGTACTGTTAGACTATTGAAACAGGACCTGAGAGTAGAGGAAGGATGTACTGTTATAGACTATTGAAACAGGACCTGAGAGTAGAGGAAGGATGTACTGTTATAGACTATTGAAACAGGACCTGAGAGTAGAGGAAGGATGTACTGTTAGACTATTGAAACAGGACCTGAGAGTAGAGGAAGGATGTACTGTTAGACTATTGAAACAGGACCTGAGAGTAGAGGAAGGATGTACTGTTAGACTATTGAAACAGGACCTGAGAGGAGAGGAAGGATGTACTGTTAGACTATTGAGAGAAAATGAGGTCATTTTCATTTGGATAATATCCCATTACAGTGAGGGAAGGACAATTTAAAGATTGATGTTACAGCTAAATAACCATCCCCACATTACAAACATTCCCTTACTAAATAGACCAGATTAATCAAACACGATCATTAGTCTGACAAACTCAGGCTTTCCCGTTATGTTTTGACTAGACTGGCAGTTTACATGAAATGACCTAGAGGCTGTAAATTGAGCCTAATTGGTCATGAAGATAGTCAAGACATTAACTTTTACGGACAGTAGTGCTGAGCGATTAGTGCTTTTTTGAAGTCAGTTCGGGTTTGGGTTCGGTTATTTTTTTTAAATAATGTTTTTTTCCGATTTTGGTTTTGTACATTTTTTTTTATACATTAAATGCATTATGAAATAATGACATTATAATGATTGTAGAGCTTTTTAATGGAAATTCCAAACACCAAAAATATTCCATTGTCTCTGTCAGGTCCACATTGGGTAGACATCAATAGAAAAACAGGAAATGACTATGAAATAATATTTCAGTTGTGTATGTTACTTAGTTTTTATGTCATGACTTTATTAATGTTCTTTCCTTAAAGTCATCATCTCTGCTCAGGCAGTATCAGCCAGCCAGCCAGACCATCTAGGTTATCTCTGTGCTCTCCTTTAAGTCACCATCTCTGCTCAGGCAGTATCAGCCAGCCAGCCAGACCATCTAGGTTATCTCTGTGCTCTCCTTAGTCATCATCTCTGCTCTGGCAGTATCAGCCAGCCAGCCAGACCATCTAGGTTATCTCTGTGCTCTCCTTAGTCACCATCTCTGCTCAGGCAGTATCAGCCAGCCAGCCAGACCATCTAAGGATATCTCTGTGCTCCCCATACTGTACTGTCTGTAGTCATGCTATTTAACTAGGCTAGCCTGCCTAAGTATGCTGCAGAGCTGTCTGAGGAAATCATTCTTCTAGTTCTTCAGAGTAGATAAGACACACTTTCACAAACTGTCTCTGTCCCTCTCGTTGTTGTGTAGGTTTATCTCTCGTGCGGTCTGTGTGTATCTATCCTAACGTAGCAGGCGTTAAAGTGTATCCATCTCTGTCCAAGACGGAAATAACAGGTCATTGTAGTTTATTACCACGTTTCTGCGCTGAACTAGGTTGAATATTTGCTTAACCTCTCTTGGGTAGGGGGCAGTATTTTCACATCCGGATGAAAAGCGTGCCCAGAGTAAACTGCCTGCTACTCAGGCCCGGATCCTAGGATATGCATATTATTAGTAGATTTGGATAGAAAACACTCTGAAGTTTCTAAAACGGTTTGAATGATGTCTGTCAGTATAACAGAACTCATATGGCAGGCAAAACCTGAGAAAAAATCCAACCAGGAAGTGGGAAATCAGAGGTTTGTAGTTTTTCAACTCTTTGCTTAAACAAGATACAGTGGAAAATGGGGTCATGTTGCACTTCCTAAGGCTTCCACTAGATGTCAACAGTCTTTAGAACCTTGTTTGAGGCTTCTACTGTGAAGTGGGGGCGAATGAGAGGGGATTGAGTAAGGTCTCTCCCAGAGTGCCACGAGCTGACCATGCGCGTTCATGTGTGAGAGTTAGCTTGAATTCTCCGGTTGGAACATTATTGAAGATTTATGTTAAAAACATCCTAAAGATTGATTCTATACATCGTTTGACATGTTTCTACGGACTGTAACGGAACTTTTTGACTTTTCGTCTGCACCTAGTGATCGCGCGTCATGAATTTTGATTACTGTGCTAAACGTGCTAACAAAAAGGAGTTATTTGGACATAAATGATGGACTTCATCGAACAAAACAAACATTTATTGTGGAACTGGGATTCCTGGGAGTGCATTCTGATGAAGATGATCAAAGGTAAGTGAATATTTATAATGCTATTCTGACATCTGTTGACTACATGGCGGATATCTCTTTGGGTTGTGTTGGTCTCTGAGCGCTGTACTCAGATTATTGCATGGTGTGCTTTTTCCGTAAAGTTTTTTTGAAATCTGACACAGCAGTTGCATTAAGGAGAAGTGGATCTAAAATTCCATGCATAACAGTTGTATCTTTTAGCAATGTTTATTATGAGTATTTCTGTAAATTGATGTGGCTCTCTGCAAAACCACCGGATGTTTTGGAACTACTGAACACAACGTGCCAATATAAACTCAGATTTTTGGATATAAATATAAACTTTACCGAACAAAACATACATGTATTGTGTAACATAAAGTCCTATGAGTGTCATCTGATGAAGATCATCAAAGGTTAGTGATTAATTTTATCTCTATTTCTGATTTTTGTGACTCCTCTCTTTGTCTGGAAAAATGGCTGTGTTTTTCTGTGACTTGGCTCTGACCTAACATATTCGTTTGGTGTGCTTTCGTCGTAAAGCCTTTTTGAAATCGGACACTGTGGCTGGATTTACAACAAGTGTATCTGTAAAATACTTGTATGTTTGAGGAATTTTAATTATGGGATTTCTGTTGTTTTGAATTTGGCGCCCTGCACTTTCACTGGCTGTTGACGAGGTGGGATGCTACCGTCCCACGTACCCTAGAGAGGTTAATGAAAACTACAACTACCTTCAAGCCCAGCATCCCACAATGGTTCTTGACTTGATTTCTCTTGTGAATTATTTGATTTATCTCTAGAGAAACGGCTCCTTGGGCTAACAAAAAAAAAATAGAATCCAAGTAATTGAACCGACGTCAGTCAATTAGTTGTTTAATAACAGAAAGAGAAAACTGAAATTTAAGTTTAATCGCTCAGCACTAACGGACAGATTCACCTCAGGTAATTATCTGAAGGTGATTAGTTTAGGTCTAGGAGGCAGCCCACATAACAGTGTTGGTTTAGGTTACACCGACATTTCAATAACGATACAATAGGCTCGTTCTGGTGTGCAATCATGAAGGATTACCGTCTCCAGAAAGTAATTTCCACTGGCAATTAAAGCTAGAGAAAGCTCATCTCCTGGCAAAAACCCCCCCAATCTATTCTCCACTACAGCAACCGACTGGATGCAGCCGAATGGACCAACTAACAGCAGGAGGGGGAAAAAATGAAAAATAATTTGCTGGGAGTAATTGTTGGCCTTTTCAAACTGCACGTCTTTCCTCTGTCCATCTCGCCCTGCAGAAACATTTCTGGTAACACTTTCTATAACGTACGCACACATAATGCTTTATGCTGCATCTATAATGCCTTATGCCGCATCTATAATGCCTTATGCCGCATCTATAATGCCTTATCTATAATGCCTTATGCCGCATCTATAATGCCTTGTGCCGCATCTATAATGCCTTGTGCCGCATCTATAATGCCTTGTGCCGCATCTATAATGCCTTGTGCCGCATCTATAATGCCTTGTGCCGCATCTATAATGCCTTGTGCCGCATCTATAATGCCTTGTGCCGCATCTATAATGCCTTGTGCCGCATCTATAATGCCTTGTGCCGCATCGATAATGCCTTGTGCCGCATCGATAATGCCTTATGCCGCATCTATAATGCCTTATGCCGCATCTATAATGCATTATGCCGCATCTATAATGTCTTTTGCCACATCTATAATGCCTTTTGCCGCATCTATAATGCCTTTTGCTGCATCGATAATGCCTTTTGCTGCATCTATAATGCCTTTTGCTGCATCGATAATGCCTTTTGCTGCATCTATAATGCCTTTTGCTGCATCGATAATGCCTTGTGCCGCATCGATAATGCCTGTTGCCGCATCGATAATGCATTGTGCCGCATCTATAATGCCTTGTGTCGCACCGATAATGCCTTGTGCCGCACCGATAATGCCTTTTGCTGCATCGATAATGCCTTTTGCTGCATCGATAATGCCCTTTGCCGCATCGATAATGCCCTTTGCCGCATCGATAATGCCCTTTGCCGCATCTATAATGCCTTTTGCCGCATCTATAATGCCTTTTGCCGCATCTATAATGCCTTTTGCCGCATCTATAATGCATTTTGCTGCATCGATAATGGCTTTTGCTGCATCGATAATGGCTTGTGCTGCATTTATAATGGCTTATGCTACATTTATAATGGCTTATGCTACATTTATAATGGCTTATGCTACATTTATAATGGCTTATGCTACATTTACAATGCCTTTTGCTACATTTACAATGCCTTTTGCTACATTTACAATGCCTTTTGCTACATTTACAATGCCTTTTGCTACATTTACAATGCCTTATGCTACATTTATAATGCCTTATGCTACATTTACAATGCCTTTTGCTACATTTACAATGCCTTATGCTACATCGATAATGCCTTTTGCTGCATCGATAATGCCCTTTGCTGCACCGATAATGCCTTGTGCTGCATTTATAATGCCTTGTGCTGCATTTATAATGGCTTATGCTACATTTATAATGGCTTATGCTACATTTATAATGGCTTATGCTACATTTACAATGCCTTTTGCTACATTTACAATGCCTTATGCTACATTTATAATGCCTTATGCTACATTTACAATGCCTTTTGCTACATTTACAATGCCTTTTGCTACATTTACAATGCCTTATGCTACATTTACAATGCCTTATGCTACATTTATAATGCCTTATGCTACATTTATAATGCCTTATGCTACATTTATAATGCCTTATGCTACATTTATAATGCTACATTTATAATGCCTTATGCTGCATTTACAATGCCTTATGCTACATTTACAATGCCTTATGCTACATTTATAATGGCTTATGCTACATTTATAATGCCTTTTGCTGCATTTACAATGCCTTATGCTACATTTATAATGCCTTATGCTACATTTATAATGGCTTATGCTACATTTATAATGCCTTATGCTACATTTATAATGGCTTATGCTACATTTATAATGCCTTATGCTGCATTTATAATGCCTTATAAGTAAATGTATAGAGCATTATTACAGTTGCTATAAGCGGTCATAACTCATAAGTACAATGCCTTCAAAAAGTATTTATACCCATTGACTTATTCCAAATTGTGTGGTTAAGGCCTGAATTAAAAATGAATTAAATATGTTTTTCTACACACAATAACCCATAATGACAAAGTGAAAACATGTTTTTAGAAATGTTTGCAAATGTATTGAAAACGAAAACGAAATGCTGAAATATCGAATTTACATAAGTATTCACACCCCTGTTGTCAATACACATCACCTTTGGCAGTGATTACAGCTGTGAGTCTTTCTGGCTAAGTTTCTGTTAAATAACACCTGGGCTAGCAGAGGCGAAGCACGTTCAGACTAACGAGCTGGACGAGCCAACACAGGTGTAGCACATGGTAACTAGGTAACATAGTAACTAGGTAACATAGTAACTAGGTAACATAGTAACTAGGTGACACCAATCGGTGCGCTAACGTGCCGATGTACTACCTCGAAATATAAATAGGAAAAAACAAAAACGTGTAACAAAGAGATATTCAATGTCTGCTTTTAATTATTTTTTTTACCCATCTACCAACAGGTGCCCATCTGTGCGAGGCATCGGGAAACATGTCTGAAATTCACTGCTCGAATGAGGGACTGCTTTTCATCGTTAACCCTCTAGAGCCGATGTCCACTCCCTCTCACGGATCTTGTTTTGCTGTAGGACGCCCACAGGCCTGACAACACTCGTCTGAAGGTCCCCCGGTAACAGTTGAAAACATTTATTGAAGTATATATGATGACTTTTTAGTGCCAAAAATAAGGGGTTAAATACAACAACAAAAAAATCCTGATCTTTCTTGTACCTCTCAGATATAGGACAGACACTTCAGAACAAACTTAATTTAGATTTTTTTGGGGGGGGACTATCTGTTGTTCCATGTCGTGAATCTGTTATTCAATCCATTTATATGGGCTGATAGCAGTAAGGCCAAATAACAATTTTCCTCATATACCATTTCTACATTATAGAATTATTATATATATTTTTTATTTTATTTATTTAACTAAGTCTGTTAAGAGCAAATTCTTATTTACAATGACGGCCTACACCGGCCAAACCCGGACGACGCTGGGCCAATTGTGCACCGCCCTATGGGACTCCCAATCACGGCCGGTTGTGATACAGACTGGATTCGAACCAGGGTATCTGTAGTGACGCCTCTAGCACCGAGATGCGGTGCCTTAGACCGCTGTGCTACTCGGGAGCCCAATATTAGTAACGACATCAAAACTATGTAATAACACAAATGGAATCAATTAGTAACCAAAAAAGTGTTAAACAAATCAAAATATATTTAATATTTGAGATTCTTCAAAGTAGCCACCCTTTGCCTTAACGACAGCTTTGCACACTCTTGGCATTCTCTCAACCAGCTTCATGAGGTAGTCACCTGGAATGCATTTTAATTAATAGGTGTGCCTTGTTAAAAGTTTTTTTTTTTTATGAATTTGAGTCAATCAGTTGTGTTGTGACAAGGTAGGGTTGGTATACAGAAGATAGCCCTATTTGGTAAAATACCAAGTCCATATTATGGCAAGAACAGCACAAATAAGCAAAGAGAAACAACAGTCCATCATTACTTTAAGACATGAAGGTCAGTCAATCCGGAGAATGTAAAGACCTTTTAAAGTTTCTTCAAGTGCAGTCGCAAAAACCATCAAGCGCTATGATGAAACTGGCTCTCATGAGGACCGCCACAGGAACGGAAAACCCAGAATTACCTCCGCTGCAGAGGATAATAAATTCATTAGTTAACTGCACCTCAGAAATTGCAGCCCGAATAAATGCTTCACAGAGTTCAAGTAACAGACACATCTCAACATCAACTGTTCAGAGGAGACTGTGTAAATCAGGCCTTCAGGGTATTATTGCTGCTAAGAAACCACTACTAAAGGACACCAATAAAAAGAAGAGACTTGCTTGGTCATTAGACTGGTGGAAATCTGTCCTTTGATCTGATGAGTCCAAATGTGAGATTTTTGGTTCCAACCACCGTGTCTTTGTGAGAAGCAGAGAGGGGTTGAACGGATTATCTCTGCATGTGTGGTTCCCACCGTGAAGCATGGAGGAGGAGGTGATGGTGCTTTGCTGGTGACACTGTCTGTGATTGATTTAGAATTCAAGGCACACTTAACCAGCATGGCTACCACAGCATTCTGCAGCGATACGCCATCCCATCTGGTTTGTGCTTTGTAGGACTATCATTTGTTTTTCAACAGGACAATGACCCAACACACCTCCAGGCTGTGTAAGGGCTATTTGACCAAGAAGGAGAGTGATGGAGTGCTGCATTAGATGACTTGGCCTCCACAATCACCCGACCTCAACCCAATTGAGATGGTTTGGGATGAGTTGGACCGCAGAGTGAAGGAAAATCAGCCAACAAGTGCTCAGCATATGTGGGAACTCCTTCAAGACTGTTGGAAAAGCATTCCAGGTGAAGCTGGTTGAGAGAATGCCAAGAGTGTGCAAAGCTGTCATCAAGGAAAAGGGTGGCTACTTTGAATCTCAAATATAAAATATATTTTGATTTGTTTAACACTTGTTTGGTTACGACATAACTCCATACGTGTAATTACATAGACATTTTGATGTCTTCACTATTATTCTACAATGTAGAAAATAGTAAAAATAAAGAAAAACCCTGGAATGAGTAGGTGTATCCAAACTTTTGACTGGTACCGTGTGTGTGTATAGATGTGTATATATACAGTAAACATGGAGATCGGTGTCTTACTTCTCATCTCTGCGTCGTAGCTAAGGGAGGAGGGTTTGTGGACGCGGTACTGTTTAAGCAGCTTCTTGTCCCAGGCTCCACAGTTTAGAGGGTTACCCAGCCGGAGGAACTCTCTGTAAAGGGGGAGAAACAATATGCATTTTATTCTATGTTTATTTTGGGGTGACAAGAAAACATACATAGACAAGATATGCATGTTGAATCCCGGTGGATGACACATGAAAGCATGAATGATAACACTTATTCCCAAAGTGGTCGTTGATCACATTTCACTGGCATCCTCCAACACGGGACGCCTTTCCCCCTTGAAGAACAATAAACATCATTGCAGACTCGGCCTTAATTGATATGCTCTCGGGTCACCTGGAGCTGCATGGCAAATGGTCCAGAAACACAAGGAAAACACAAAGGACAATGCCCAAGGACGAGTCAGCCATTCCCCCTCTGAGGAGCCAAAATGTATCTCTGTTACAGTATCCAGAGGACTGACTATTGAATGTGTCTCTGTTACAGTATCCAGAGGACTGACTATATCTCTGTTACAGTATCCAGAGGACTGACTATTGAATGTGTCTCTGTTACAGTATCCAGAGGACTGACTATATCTCTGTTACAGTATCCAGAGGACTGACTATTGAATGTGTCTCTGTTACAATATCCAGAAGACTGACTATATCTCTGTTACAGTATCCAGAGGACTGACTATATCTCTGTTACAGTATCCAGAGGACTGACTATATCTCTGTTACAGTATCCAGAGGACTGACTATTGAATGTGTCTCTGTTACAGTATCCAGAGGACTGACTATTGAATGTGTCTCTGTTACAGTATCCAGAGGACTGACTATATCTCTGTTACAGTATCCAGAGGACTGACTATATCTCTGTTACAGTATCCAGAGGACTGACTATTGAATGTGTCTCTGTTACAATATCCAGAGGACTGACTATATCTCTGTTACAGTATCCAGAGGACTGACTATTGAATGTGTCTCTGTTACAATATCCAGAGGACTGACTATTGAATGTGTCTCTGTTACAGTATCCAGAGGACTGACTATTGAATGTGTCTCTGTTACAGTATCCAGAGGACTGACTATTGAATGTGTCTCTGTTACAGTATCCAGAGGACTGACTATTGAATGTGTCTCTGTTACAGTATCCAGAGGACTGACTATATCTCTGTTACAGTATCCAGAGGACTGACTATATCTCTGTTACAGTATCCAGAGGACTGACTATTGAATGTGTCTCTGTTACAGTATCCAGAGGACTGACTATATCTCTGTTACAGTATCCAGAGGACTGACTATTGAATGTGTCTCTGTTACAGTATCCATAGGACTGACTATATCTCTGTTACAGTATCCAGAGGACTGACTATATCTCTGTTACAGTATCCAGAGGACTGACTATATCTCTGTTACAGTATCCAGAGGACTGACTATATCTCTGTTATAGTATCCAGAGGACTGACTATTGAATGTGTCTCTGTTACAGTATCCAGAGGACTGACTATTGAATGTGTCTCTGTTACAGTATCCAGAGGACTGACTATTGAATGTGTCTCTGTTACAGTATCCAGAGGACTGACTATTGAATGTGTCTCTGTTACAGTATCCAGAGGACTGACTATTGAATGTGTCTCTGTTACAGTATCCAGAGGACTGACTATATCTCTGTTACAGTATCCAGAGGACTGACTATATCTCTGTTACAGTATCCAGAGGACTGACTATTGAATGTGTCTCTGTTACAGTATCCAGAGGACTGACTATGTCTCTGTTACAGTATCCAGAGGACTGACTATTGAATGTGTCTCTGTTACAATATCCAGAGGACTGACTATTGAATGTGTCTCTGTTACAGTATCCAGAGGACTGACTATTGAATGTGTCTCTGTTACAGTATCCAGAGGACTGACTATTGAATGTGTCTCTGTTACAGTATCCAGAGGACTGACTATTGAATGTGTCTCTGTTACAGTATACAGAGGACTGACTATTGAATGTGTCTCTGTTACAGTATCCAGAGGACTGACTATTGAATGTGTGATTGAATAATGACATATAATCTTTGTCTGGTATGAAACGTGTTCACTGAGGAGAACTCTGAAGCTATCTATATGGGAAGAGAAAGGGGGGAAACCTAGTCAGTTGTCCAACTGAAAGCCTTCAACTGAAATGTGTCTTCCACATTTAACCCAAATCAGAGAGGTTTTTATTTTATTTTTTTATTTTTTATTTCACCTTTATTTAACCAGGTAGGCTAGTTGAGAACAAGTTCTCATTTACAACTGCGACCTGGCCAAGATAAAGCTAGCAGTGTGAACAGACAACACAGAGTTACACATGGAGTAAACAATAAACAAGTCAATAACACAGTAGGAAAAAAGCAAAATGAGTCTACAAGCAAGACGTAGCATACAGACAGAGCAACATAGGACAAGCAAGACGTAGCATACAGACAGAGCAACATAGGACAAGCAAGACATAGCATACAGACAGAGCAACATAGGACAAGCAAGACATAGCATACAGACAGAGCAACATAGGACAAGCAAGACATAGCATACAGACAGAGCAACATAGGACAAGCAAGACATAGCATACAGACAGAGCAACATAGGACAAGCAAGACATAGCATACAGACAGAGCAACATAGGACAAGCAAGACGTAGCATACAGACAGAGCAACATAGGACAAGCAAGACATAGCATACAGACAGAGCAACATAGGACAAGCAAGACGTAGAATACAGACAGAGCAACATAGGACAAGCAAGACGAGGCATACAGACAGAGCAACATAGGACAAGCAAGACATAGCATACAGACAGAGCAACATAGGACAAGCAAGACGTAACATACAGACAGAGCAACATAGGACAAGCAAGACGTAGCATACAGACAGAGCAACATAGGACAAGCAAGACATAGCATACAGACAGAGCAACATAGGACAAGCAAGACATAGCATACAGACAGAGCAACATAGGACAAGCAAGACATAGCATACAGACAGAGCAACATAGGACAAGCAAGACATAGCATACAGACAGAGCAACATAGGACAAGCAAGACGTAGCATACAGACAGAGCAACATAGGACAAGCAAGACGTAGCATACAGACAGAGCAACATAGGACAAGCAAGACGTAGCATACAGACAGAGCAACATAGGACAAAAAGCAACAAGACAAAATCCATAAAAGCAACAAAGTGTTTCCACACCTCACAAGCTACAGACAACAGACATGGAAAGCAGCAATACACAGCTAGGGATTATGTTCACAAATCTGATTGACCTTTAGCCATGTCTTCAAGCATTTTGTGAAAGTGTGATATGTGGTGCAGTTATGTGTGTCTGATGGCAGTGTATTCCAGACATGGGAAGCTCTCACAGAGAAAGCGGATTGACTAAAGGTGCTTTTCCTTAAGGGAACTATACAGTCACCTCTCATGGCAGACCTTGTGGATCTGCTGCCATATGTTTGGGTTTTCTGTTTAACAAAAATACTGAGTGGAGGGGGAGCCAGGCCATTTAGGATCTTGAATACAAGACATGCGTCGGTGTATTGCACAAGATTTTCCCAACTCAGGAGCTCACGCTTTCTGAGGATGTAACAGTGATGATGGCTATTGGGCTTCCTATCAAGCACTTTGAGTGCCTGTTTGTAGACAGACTGAATGGGTTTTAATGTGGTACAGCAAGCTTGGGCCCAACTAGTCAAGCAGTATGTTAAGTGGGGGAGTATCATAGATTTGAAGTACAGTTTTGCTACCTCTGTAGTCAAACAATTTCGTATAAATCGGAAATTAGCTAGGTTGAATTTGGTTATCTGAATTACCTTTTTCACATGCTTTTTAAAAGAGAGGTTGGAATCAAGTATGATGCCAAGGTACTTAAAATCAGATACCACCTGGAGCTTCTCCCCTGACACATAGACATCTGGCTCAGTAGCATCTGTTGCCCTCTTTGTGAAGAACATGCAAACAGTTTGTTTGACATTGAGATGCAAACACGAGTCACTGAGCCACTTTGTAACCTGGACCATTACAGTAGTGAGTCACTGAGCCACTTTGTAACCTGGACCATTACAGTAGTGAGTCACTGAGCCACTGTGTAACCTGGCCCATTACAGTAGTGAGTCACTGAGTCGCTTTGTAACCTGGCCCATTACAGTAGTGAGTCACTGAGCCACTTTGTAACCTGGACCATTACAGTAGTGAGTTACTATGTAACCTGGACCATTACAGTAGTGAGTCACTGAGTCACTTTGTAACCTGGACCATTACAGTAGTGAGTCACTGAGTCACTTTGTAACCTGGCCCATTACAATAGTGAGTCACTTTGTAACCTGGACCATTACAGTAGTGAGTCACTGAGTCACTTTGTAACCTGGCCCATTACAGTAGTGAGTCACTATGTAACCTGGACCATTACAGTAGTGAGTCACTGAGCCACTATGTAACCTGGCCCATTACAGTAGTGAGTTGCTATGTAACCTGGACCATTACAGTAGTGAGTCACTTTGTAACCTGGCCCATTACAGTAGTGAGTCACTGAGCCACTGTGTAACCTGGCCCATTACAGTAGTGAGTTACTATGTAACCTGGACCATTACAGTAGTGAGCCACTTTGTAACCTGGACCATTACAGTAGTGAGTCACTGAGCCACTTTGAAACCTGGACCATTACAGTAGTGAGTCACTATGTAACCTGGACCATTACAGTAGTGAGTCACTATGTAACCTGGACCATTACAGTAGTGCGTTTGCTCTTTGCACATATATCACTGTATCATCTGCATACATTTGAACTTCAGACCCAGTACAGACAGAAGGCAGATCATTAATGTACAGGCTGAACAGGAGGGGCCCAAGTATTGACCCTTGGGGCACGCCCACATCATAGCTAAGAGTGGGGCGACAGCTCATTGCTCACTCTGACACACTGAGTTCTGCCTTCAAGGTATGATTTCATCCATCTAAAGGCATCGGGGGAAAAGTTGAACTTGGACAATTCATGGTTAACAGTATCAAAAGCCTTCCTTAGGTCCAGAAACACAGCCCCAACAACGCCCCCTTTGTCCATCTTGGACTTTTTCTGTGGAGTGTTTCGCTCTGAAGCCAAACTGCATGGAGTGTAATGTGAAGGGGCTGTTGTTGAGGTGGGCAATCAGTTGTTCTGCTACACACTTTTCAACAACCTTTGACACCACAGGTAGTATACTAATGGGCCTGTAGTTACTCACGTCAGCAGGGTCACCCGATTTAAAGATGGCCGTTATTATGGCTGACTTCCATACCCTTGGAAACACCCCCAGACCAATAGATGTGTTGGTGACCTTAGTAATGGGGCCAATGAGTGACTCTTTGTAGTTTTTAAGAAAGGTAGAGTCCAGCCCAAACACATCTTTGGCTTTAGAGTTCTTTAGTGAGCTAATCACCTTGTTCACCTTTGACTCAGAAACCTCCCTTATGATGAAGACAGGTTGAGTGTCATTTACTAGCACTGAGCCTGAGAAACCAGTGGAGGGGTTCTGTGTCAGTACCCTGACAGAGTTAATAAAGTAGGAATTGAAGGCTATTGCTATTTCGACTGCATCCTGTGTTAGATTGTTATTCACCATGATTTCTAGTCTTTTTGCAGTGTTACTATGGTCTTTCTCTGTTAACCTTTTTAGATTCTCCCAGATCAAATTAGAAGTTCCCTTTGCTTCACCAATTATGTTAATAAAAAAGTTTGCCTTGGCCTGTCTGATTTCTTTCATCACCTTATTTCTCAACATGGTAAACCTACGTCTCTCATGCTCTAAGTTGGATCTTAGGGCTATTTTTAGAGCATAATCTCGTTCTTTCGTCAATTTCCAGATTTCTCCATTTAGCCAAGGAAGAGTGCTCTTTTGGCCAGGTTTTGATTTGATTTTCTTTAGGAAACCATTTATTGTAGTCTGGATTGTGGATAGAAAAACCTGACTATCAGCTTCCACGTCTGTATAGGACAAGAGAACATTTCAGTTAATTCCCTTAATTGCGTTTTCTGTTCTCTCTCTCTCTTATCCTGGATCCAGTCCATGGAGGAAGGCTGTATGATCCATTCTCATTTCCTAAAAACTTCTAAGGCATCTCTTTGTTCATGCTTTGTCCTGTAAGTTAACTTGAGGAAATATACGCTTAGAATAATGCCTTTTAATGCTTGCTAACGCTTTGTAGATTACGCCGTTATGACTTTGTATTGGGAATCAATTCATTTTTTACAAAGTCATTAAATAATGACTTGCTTTGATATTTGGCTTCTAATGACCAGTCCTTGGCCTTAGCCAGCTAAACACATTATACTTTATGGCACATGGTTCAACTGTAGGCTTTTGCATATTGCTAATTATCTCATGGAGTAAAATAAACATTTTAATGGGCTAATTGATTCATTTTTTATGAATTGATTCATTGTTTGATTCATTGAGTCTACAGAGGAGAAACAGGAGGGTCTACAGAGGAGAAACAGGAGGGTTTACAGAGGAGAAACAGGAGGGTCTACAGAGGAGAAACAGGAGGGTTTACAGAGGAGAAACAGGAGGGTCTACAGAGGAGAAACAGGAGGGTCTACAGAGGAGAAACAGGAGGGTTTACAGAGGAGAAACAGGAGGGTTTACAGAGGAGAAACAGGAGGGTTTACAGAGGAGAAACAGGAGGGTCTACAGAGGAGAAACAGGAGTGTCTACAGAGGAGAAACAGGAGTGTCTACAGAGGAGAAACAGGAGGGTCTACAGAGGAGAAACAGGAGGGTCTACAGAGGAGAAACAGGAGGGTCTACAGAGGAGAAACAGGAGGGTTTACAGAGGAGAAACAGGAGGGTCTACAGAGGAGAAACAGGAGGGTCTACAGAGGAGAAACAGGAGGGTTTACAGAGGAGAAACAGGAGGGTTTACAGAGGAGAAACAGGAGGGTTTACAGAGGAGAAACAGGAGGGTCTACAGAGGAGAAACAGGAGGGTTTACAGAGGAGAAACAGGAGGGTCTACAGAGGACTAACAGGAGGGTTTACAGAGGAGAAACAGGAGGGTTTACAGAGGAGAAACAGGAGGGTCTACAGAGGAGAAACAGGAGGGTTTACAGAGGAGAAACAGGAGGGTCTACAGAGGAGAAACAAGAGGGTTTACAGAGGAGAAACAGGAGGGTTTACAGAGGAGAAACAGGAGGGTCTACAGAGGAGAAACAGGAGTGTCTACAGAGGAGAAACAGGAGGGTCTACAGAGGAGAAACAGGAGGGTCTACAGAGGAGAAACAGGAGGGTTTACAGAGGAGAAACAGGAGGGTTTACAGAGGAGAAACAGGAGGGTCTACAGAGGAGAAACAGGAGTGTCTACAGAGGAGAAACAGGAGGGTCTACAGAGGAGAAACAGGAGGGTCTACAGAGGAGAAACAGGAGGGTTTACAGAGGAGAAACAGGAGGGTCTACAGAGGAGAAACAGGAGGGTCTACAGAGGAGAAACAGGAGGGTCTACAGAGGAGAAACAGGAGGGTTTACAGAGGAGAAACAGGAGGGTCTACAGAGGAGAAACAGGAGGGTCTACAGAGGAGAAACAGGAGGGTTTACAGAGGAGAAACAGGAGGGTTTACAGAGGAGAAACAGGAGGGTCTACAGAGGAGAAACAGGAGGGTTTACAGAGGAGAAACAGGAGGGTTTACAGAGGAGAAACAGGAGGGTCTACAGAGGAGAAACAGGAGGGTTTACAGAGGAGAAACAGGAGGGTCTACAGAGGAGAAACAGGAGGGTCTACAGAGGACTAACAGGAGGGTTTACAGAGGAGAAACAGGAGGGTTTACAGAGGAGAAACAGGAGGGTCTACAGAGGAGAAACAGGAGGGTTTACAGAGGAGAAACAGGAGGGTTTACAGAGGAGAAACAGGAGGGTCTACAGAGGAGAAACAGGAGGGTTTACAGAGGAGAAACAGGAGGGTTTACAGAGGAGAAACAGGAGGGTTTACACAGGAGAAACAGGAGGGTTTACAGAGGAGAAACAGGAGGGTTTACAGAGGAGAAACAGGAGGGTTTACAGAGGATCATTGTTCATTTTTATAAGAAAGAAAGTCAGATTACTTCTTCTCTGGCTCTGTCTGTGTGTGTGTGTGTGTGTGTGTGTGTGTGTGTGTGTGTGTGTGTGTGTGTGTGTGTGTGTGTGTGTGTCTCTAGCCCAACTGTCTGTATCCTATCCTGCATCACAGCTGACCGGCCATGCAGCAAATTAGGCCAACAGTGACTCCACCCAGACTCCTCTAAGTAATATTAAAACCTGTCAAAACGGATTATTTTCCTTTTATGTAAAAGAACCATCGACATCATTCGAGTTTATTAGGGGGTTAATGTCAGCCCTTGCTGACAGAGAGATCTGATTACTGTTTGTGTGAAATTAAATGTGTGATGAGGTAAATGTTTTAGAGGTAAATGGACTTATAATGATCTGCCACATCTGGTCCTGTGGTGTGTGTGTGTGTGTGTGTGTGTGTGTGTGTGTGTGTGTGTGTGTGTGTGTGTGTGTGTGTGTGTGTGTGTGTGTGTGTGAGTGAGAGAGAGAGAGAGAGAGACTCTGTCTGTCACCCTGCCTGCATCCCACCCTCACCTCAGGGCCATAGGCTGCAGGGCCTGGGAGGCCAGCCTCTCAAACATCCTCTGCAGCGGTGGGTGTAGAGGATGTTCCTCGTCTCCCAGGGCCAGGCTGCAGCGCTGCAGTAGTCTACTGTGTAGACCTGCTTCACACAGGATCTGCTGGTTTCTCTCACTGTGGACCAGCAGCTGCAGGATGTTAGCTACTGCTAGCTGAAGGTCAAGAGCATGCTGGGTAGGGAGGGAGGGAGGGAGGGAAGGAGGGAGGGAGGGAGGGAGGGAAATGAATTGTTAAGTTTCGGTTTCTTTAACGTTTGTGACAGACAAGCTGAAACCTTGGAGCATCTTGTTGAAGTTTAACTCTTTGTCATATAAAAGGTATAACTAGTGTTATGATACAGTTATGATACAGACAAAGAGTATAAATAACTAGTGTTATGATCCAGCTAAACCAGGAAGATACACAGATATTCAGAGATGTACAGTTCTTGGGGAGGAAATGGAACTCTTGTACAAGAGATGCTGAATAAAGTTTTGTTCCTCATTTGGACTAAGAGGAAATGGTAGTAAACTTTATTCCATTTTACCGACTAGTATCGCTGAGAGAAAGCGACACATTCATCCTGAGGCCAGGACACGAGAAGTGGGTGTGGCCTCCTCGGCACTTCCTTACCTCTGGTTGGCTGTCGGAGCTGACGGAGGCCAGCAGGTCCAGCATGGCTAGCCCCGCCCCCGGGTGGATGACCACCGAGTCCGACGAGGAGGAAGAGGTGGCCAGTTGTAGTTTCATGTTCAGGTCCGTCAAGGCTCTGACCCCTGCAGGGGGGCCTGATGTGCCCTGGTAGCCGTGCCTGTGTTTTCAGTGACAGTAAGTTACTAGTTAGTGACAGTCAACAGTTTCCCCCGTGTGTATCAAGAATGATCCACCACCCAAAGGACATCCAGTCAACTAGACACAACTGTGAGAAGCATTGGAGTCAACATGGGCCAGTATCCCCTGTGGAACGCTTTCGACACCTTGTAGAGTCCCATGCCCCCCCCCCCCGACGAATTGAGACTGATCTGAGGGCAAAGGGGGGTTGCAACTCAATGTTAGGAAGGTGTTCTTTGTGTTCGCTATACTCAGTATCTATTGGGAACTTTATAAATAAAGTGATGCCAAATTATTGTGGGGTTGAGTCCGATGAGAAGGAAAATATCATCCAGAATTGATATCCTAATCTTTCCTTTCAAAGGAATCATGGATAAAAAACAAAAAAATCACCTATTTTGCTAAACTCTGGGATTTTTACTTTGAAAACTGAAATGTTGATTAACGAAGTGTCTCTGTAAAAGTGATTAAAACATGAAGAGATGAAACACGAGAGGTTTAGAGGGTAAGTCAGTTTAGAGTTTGACTCTGACTGGACACTGATTCCCACCCAGGCCTGTATTCATTTAGTTAGAGAACAACAGCCACGTTGATGCTGTCATGGAAATGATACAAACGGTGGGTTGGTTTCCTCTACAGAGCAGTGAGGAGAGAGGGCTTAAAGGAAGGGGTCAGCAGAACCAGGATGAAAAGAGAGAGATCAAAGAGAGAGGGCTTAAAGGAAGGGGTCAGCAGAACCAGGATGAAAAGAGAGAGAACAAAGAGAGAGGAGAGAGAGAACGAGAGGGAGGGAGAGAGAACGAGAGGGAGGGAGGGAGAACGAGAGGGAGGGAGGGAGAACGAGAGGGAGGGAGGGAGAACGAGAGGGAGGGAGGGAGAACGAGAGGGAGGGAGGGAGAATGAGAGGGAGGGAGGGAGAACGAGAGGGAGGGAGAGAGAACGAGAGGGAGGGAGGGAGAACGAGAGGGAGGGAGAGAGAACGAGAGGGAGGGAGGGAGAACGAGAGGGAGGGAGAGAGAACGAGAGGGAGGGAGAACGAGAGGGAGGGAGGGAGAACGAGAGGGAGGGAGAGAGAACGAGAGGGAGGGAGGGAGAGAGAGAAAGAAAGAGGTCAGAATGCAGAGAACAAGAGGAGTGGAATTCACATGACATAGCAGCAATAGCTGACATAGGGGTGAGAGGGGAGAGCAACATGGCATAGCAGCAATAGCTGACATAGGGGAGAGAGGGGAGAGCAACATGGCATAGCAGCAATAGCTGACATAGGGGAGAGCAACATGGCATAGCAGCAATAGCTGACATAGGGGAGAGAGGGGAGAGAGCAACATGCCATAGCAGCAATAGCTGACATAGGGGAGAGAGCAACATGCCATAGCAGCAATAGCTGACATAGGGGAGAGAGCAACATGACATAGCAGCAATAGCTGACATAAGGGTAAGATAGCTACATGACATAGCAACACTAGCTGACATAGGGGAAAGAGAGGAGAGAGCAACATGACATAGGGGAAAGAGAGAGTAGCATGACATCGCAGCAACAGCTGACATGAGAGTAGCATGACACAGAAGCAATAGCTGACATAGGGGAAAGAGAGAGTAGCATGACATAGCAGCAATAGCTGACATAGGGGAAAAAGAGGAGAGAACAACATGACATAGCAGCAATAGCTGACATAGGGGAAAGAGAGGAGAGAACAACATGACATAGGGGAAAGAGGAGAGAACAACATGACATAGCAGCAATAGCTGACATAGGGGAAGAGGAGCGAAATAGCGGGATGAGGAAGAGGAGTGCAGAGCGCAGTAGCTACCTCTTCCTGGCGAGCGCTGGCGTACCCCAGGGGGATGGCAGGGAGGTCTCGTGAGTGAGGCAGGGGGGAACCTGCTCCGCACGACTGAACACAGCACACACACACACACATTCAGGACACACACACACACGCAGACAAACATGGATGGACAAGAGTAGCACACAGCCCAAACACACAGCCAGGCAGTGCCAAAGATTAGAGGAGAAAAAGAGAGAAAGAGAGGAAAGAGAGAAGAGAGGAAGCTGTTAGAAGGCTGAAAGAGAAGAGCGCTCAGAGCATAGCTAGCTAGCACGCTACCAGGAGGCTAATGCTACCAGGAGGCTGCTACAGCACACTACCAGGAGGCTAATGCTACCAGGAGGCTGCTACAGCACACTACCAGGAGGCTAATGCTACAGCACGCTACCAGGAGGCTAATGCTACCAGGAGGCTGCTACAGCACACTACCAGGAGGCTAATGCTACCAGGAGGCTAATGCTACAGCACATGCATAGCTAGCTAGCACGCTACCAGGAGGCTAATACTACCAGGAGGCTAATGCTACCAGGAGGCTAATGCTACCAGGAGGCTAATGCTACAGCTACATGCATGTGAAGGTTTGGTTACACTCTACACCAATGTTTCCCAATCCTGGTCCTGCGGGGGTTGATTATTTGAATCCTCTGTATAGTGCTAGGGGCAAATACCAAAATGTGTGCCCCCTTTGTGGTACCCGGGACCATGTTTGGAGAGGCCTACACAACAGTGTGGTAGGTAAAAGCTCTTCATTCACAAGGCAGCATAGCCCAGTCAAAAGTGCACAACTGCCATGAGCCGTATTGAGGTATGCGAGAGTCCAAGTAAAGTCACTGTTATGCGCCTCAGAAGTGATCGATTGAGAGGAACTCAATAGCGGTAATGTGTTGAGCTGTGGGGTTCCTTTGCATCACAGGCTACTGCAGATTGGGGACTTGTTCGTCGGAGCTTCGAAATGTCATGGGGATGGATTTTCACGTCAGTTTAAAGAACAAATTCTCATTTACAATGACAGCCTACCCCGGCCAAACCTGGGCCAATTGTGCGCCGCCCTATGGTACTCCCAAGATCACAGACGGATGTGATACAGCCTGGATTCGAACCAGGGACTGTAGTGACGCCTCTTGCACTGAGATGCAGTGCCTCAGACCGCTGCGCCACTCGGGAGCCCATTGTAGAAATCACTCAAACAACCATTGATTTGGGGTTAAGAGAACCATCTTCTCTAGACTCCTTTTGACCTGTTTAACCAAACCCCTGACCTATCGAGGGAGTCAATCACTGACCTATTGAGGGAGTCAATCAGTGACCTATAGAGGGAGTCAATCAGTGACCTATAGAGGGAGTCAATCAGTGACCTATAGAGGGAGTCAATCACTGACCTATTGAGGGAGTCAATCACTGACCTATTGAGGGAGTCAATCACTGACCTATAGAGGGAGTCAATCCCTGACCTATTGAGGGAGTCAATCACTGACCTATTGAGGGAGTCAATCACTGACCTATTGAGGGAGTCAATCACTGACCTATTGAGGGAGTCAATCCCTGACCTATTGAGGGAGTCAATCCCTGACCTATTGAGGGAGTCAATCACTGACCTGTTGAGGGAGTCAATCACTGACCTATTGAGGGAGTCAATCACTGACCTATCAAATGAGCGGGCCTAGAGTCTGTTTTAGTGAGAAACAGTAACTGACGTACCTGTCAAAGGAGTCGGTGGCCATCTTATGAAGGTAGATGAAGAGCTTGCTGCAGTGTTTGAGGGTGGGGCAGATGTTGTCCCCGTTCCCGCCCCCTGCTCCGGCCGCAACCCCGTCGTCCTCCAGCAGCCTCAGGAAGGGCTGGGCGTTGGAAGGGAACACTCCCGTGGCTCCAACCTTCTTGGTCTCAGAGAAACAACCCAGCAGCCTGAAGGTGGTGGGGGTCAATAATTAATCGATCAATCAATCGATCAATCATTCGTATTTATTTATACTGAACAAAAATATAAAACGCAACACGCAACAATTTCAAAGATGTTATTTACAGTTCATATAAAGGAAATTAGTCAATTTAAATAAATGCATTAGGCCCTAATCTATGGATTTCACATGACTGGGCAGGGGCGTAGCCGTGGGTGGGCCTGGTTTGGCCCACCACCCTCAGACGATCCCGCAGGTGAAGAAGCCAGGTGTGAATGTCCTGTGCTGGCGTGGTTACACGATGTCTGCGGTTGTGAAGCCGGTTGAACGTACTGCCAAATTCTCTAAAACAATGTTGTTGGAGGCGGCTTATGGTAGAGAAATCAACTTTCAATTATCTGGCAACAGCTCTGGTGGACATTCCTGCAGTCAGCATGCCAATTGTACGCTCCCTCAAAACTTGAGACATCTGTAGCATTGAGTTTTGTGACAAAAACATTTACATTTTAGAGTGGACTGTTATTGTCCCCCAGCACAAGGTGCACCTGTGTAACGATCAAGCTGTTTAATCAGCTTCTTAATATGCCACACCTGTCAGGTGGATGGATTATCTTGGCAAAGGAGAAATGCTCACTAACAGGGATGTAAACAAATTTGTGCACAGAATTTGAGAGAAATAAGCTTTTGTTCGTATGGAACATTTCTGGGATCTTTTATTTCAGCTCATGAAACCTGGTACCAACACTTTACATGTTGTGTTTATATTGTTGTTCCGTGTAGACAGCCCTTTTTACATCAGCAGCAGCAGTCTCATGTGAAGACTCACTGTCTACCACACTTTAATACTCGTCACTGTTTAAAGATTAGTTGGGTATATGCCGTTATATTTAGTCCACTTAAACAAACCTGAAACCAGAATGAGAGATTCATCAACCATGTTCTGTCCTATACATGTTCTGTCCTATACATGTCATGTCCTGTCCTATACATGTCCTGTCCTGTCCAATACATGTCCTGTCCTGTCCAATACATGTCCTGTCCTGTCCAATACATGTCCTGTCCAATACTACACTATATATGTCCTGTCCAATACTATACATGACATGTCCTGTCCTATACATGTCCTGTCCTATAATATACATGTCCTGTCCAATACTATACATGTCCTGTCCTATACATGTCCTGTCCTATACATGTTCTGTCCTATACATGTCATGTCCTATACATGTCATGTCCTGTCCTATACATGTCATGTCCTGTCCTATACATGTCATGTCATGTCCTATACATGCCCTGCCCTATACATGTCCTGCCCTATACATGTCCTGTCCTATACATGTCATGTCCTGTCCTATACATGTCATGTCCTGTCCTATACATGCCCTGCCCTATACATGCCCTGCCCTATACATGTCCTGTCCTATACATGTCCTGCCCTATACATGTCCTGTCCTATACATGTCCTGTCCTATACATGTCCTGTCCTATACATGTCCTGTCCTATACATGTCCTGTCCTATACATGTCATGTCCTATACATGTCATGTCCTGTCCTATACATGTCATGTCCTGTCCTATACATGCCCTGCCCTATACATGTCCTGTCCTATACATGTTCTGTCCTATACATGTCCTGTCCTATACATGTCCTGTCCTATACATGTCCTGTCCTATACATGTCCTGCCCTATACATGTCCTGTCCTATACATGTCCTGTCCTATACATGTCCTGTCCTATACATGTCCTATCCTATACATGTCCTGTCCAATACTATACATGTCCTGTCCTATACATGTCCTGTCCAATACATGTCCTGTCCTATACATGTCCTGTCCTATACATGTCATGTCCTGTCCTATACATGTCCTATCCTATACATGTCCTGTCCAATACTATACATGTCCTGTCCTATACATGTCCTGTCCTATACATGTCCTGTCCTATACATGTCCTGTCCTATACATGTCCTGTCCTATACATGTCCTGTCCTATACATGTCCTATCCTATACATGTCCTGTCCAATACTACACTATATATGTCCTGTCCAATACTATACATGTCCTGTCCTATACATGTCCTGTCCAATACTATACATGTCCTGTCCTATTCATGTCATGTCCAATACTATACATGTCCTGTCCAATACATGTCCTGTCCTATTCATGTCATGTCCAATACTATACATGACCTGTCCAATACATGGCCTGTCCTATCCATGTTCTGTCCTGTCCTATCCATGTCCTGTTCTATACATGTCCTGTCCTATCCATGTTCTGTCCTATCCTAAACATGTCCTGTCCTATACTGTACCTGACAGCGTCTGCCAGTTTTTCATACTGGATCTCCGTCCTGAAGAAGTGTGAGTTGGCGGGTTCGTAACGCATGGCAGCGGTCAACGTGCAGAAGACGGTGTGCAGGAGCTCAAACACTTGGTTCTGATTGGCCCGTTCCCACCCGTGACACGGCGGCTGACACAGAGAGCGCTCCATGGCAACGAGTAGGGACGTCACGTAGACAAAGCCACCGACCTTCCGGAAGACGGTCCGTGTGCGGTGGCTTTCTCTCAGCACAGCCAGGAGAGTCTAGCAGAGAGGGGGAGGAGGTTAGGGCTGGCTGGCTGGCTGGCTGGCTGGGTGGGTGGGTGGGTGTAGGTGTGTAGGTGGGTAGGTAGGTGTGTGTGTAGGTGTAGGTGTGTAGGTGTATAGGTGTGTAAGTGTGTGTGTAGGTGTAGGTGTGTAGGTGTATAGGTGTGTGTGTGTAGGTAGGTAGGTGTGTGTGTGTGTGTAGGTGTAGGTGTAGGTAGGTAGGTAGGTGTGTGTGTGTGTGTGTGTGTGTGTGTGTGTGTGTGCGTGTGTGTGTGTGTGTAGATGTAGGTGTATGTGTATAGGTGTGTGTGTGTGTGTGTGTGTGTGTGTGTGTGTGTGTGTGTGTGTGTGTGTGTGTGTGTGTGTGTGTGTGTGTGTGTATATGTGTGTGTGTAGGTGCGTGTGTAGGTGTGTGTGTGTGTGTAGGTGTGTGTGTGTAGGTGCGTGTGTGTGTAGGTGCGTGTGTGTGTAGGTGTAGGTGTGTGTGTGTGTAGGTGTGTGTGTGCGTATGTGTGTATCTCACCTGTAGTATGTCTGTTTTGAGCTGTAGCTCGGTAGACGAGGCAGAGTGCATCAGGCCCAGTAGTGTTCCCATGTCATCATCTCCACTAGAGGACAGAACCAACTGCTGGATGATCATCAGAGCGTGCTCCCTGCACTGATGATACTTCACAATGTTGTGGACACACCGCGCTCCTCCAAACTCTCTGAACAGACCTGGAGGGGAGGGGGGGGGGGGGGAAGAGAGGGCAGGGGGGATGGGGGAGAGAAGAGAGGGGAGAGGGATGGGGGAGAGAAGAGAGGGGAGAGGGATGGGGAGAGGAGAGAGGGGAGAGGAGAGGAATGGGGGAGAGGAGAGAGGGGAAAGGGATGGGGGAGAGAAGGAGGGAGGGGAGAGGGATGGGGGAGAGAAGGAGGGAGGGGAGAGGGATGGGGGAGAGGAGAGAGGGGAGAGGGATGGGGGAGAGAAGGAGGGAGGGGAGAGGGATGGGGGAGAGGAGAGAGGGGAGAGGAGAGGGATGGGGGAGAGGAGAGAGGGGAAAGGGATGGGGGAGAGAAGGAGGGAGGGGAGAGGGATGGGGGAGAGAAGGAGGGAGGGGAGAGGGATGGGGGAGAGGAGAGAGGGGAGAGGGATGGGGGAGAGAGATGGGGAGAGGGGAGAGGGATGGGGGAGAGGGGAGAGGAGAGAAGGAGGGATGGGAGAGGGATAGGGGAGATGAGAAAGGGGAGAGGGAAGGGGGAGAGAAGGTGGGAGGGGAGAGGGATGGGATGGGGGAGAGAAGAGAGGGATGGAAGAGGGATGGGGAGAGAAGGTAGGGATGGGGGAGAGAAGGTGGGAGGGGAGAGGAGAGAGGGATGGGGAGAGAAGAGAGGGATGGGGAGAGAAGAGAGGGATGGGGGAGAGAAGAGAGGGATGGGAGAGGGATGGGGGAGAGAAGGTGGGAGGGGAGAGAAGAGAGGGATGGGGGAGAGAGATAGGGATGGGGGAGAGGGATGGGGGAGAGGAGAGAGGGATGGGGGAGAGAAGAGAGGAATGGGGAGAGAAGAGAGGGATGGGGGAGAGAAGAGAGGGATGGGGGAGAGGAGAAAGGAATGGGGGAGAGGAGAAAGGAATGGGGGAGAGAAGGTGGGAGGGGAGAGGGATGGGGGAGAGAAGAGCGGGATGGGGAGAGAAGAAAGGGATGGGGGAGAGGAGAGAGGGATGGGGGAGAGGAAAAAGGGATGGGGGAGAGGAGAGAGGGATGGGGGAGAGGAGAGAGGGATGGGGGAGAGGAGAGAGGGATGGGGGAGAGGAAAAAGGGATGGGGGAGAGGAGAGAGGGATGGGGGAGAGGAGAGAGGGATGGGGGAGAGGAAAAAGGGATGGGGAGAGGAGAGAGGAATGGGGGAGAGAAGGTGGGAGGGGAGATGGATGGGGAGAGAAAAGAGGGATGGGGGAGAGAAGAGAGGGATGGGGGAGAGGAGAAAGGGATGGGGGAGAGGAGAGAGGGATGGAAGAGGGATGGGGAGAGAAGAGAGGGATGGGGGAGAGAAGGTGGGAGGGGAGAGGAGAGAGGGATGGGGGAGAGAAGGTGGGAGGGGAGAGGGATGGGGGAGAGAAGAGAGGGATGGGGGAGAGAAGGTGGGAGGGGAGAGGAGAGAGGGATGGGGGAGAGAAGGTGGGAGGGGAGAGGGATGGGGAGAGAAGAGAGGGATGTGGGAGAGAAGAGAGGGGAGAGGGATGGGGGAGAGAAGAGAGGAGAGAGGGATGGACATTTGAAGAAACACAATAAGAGATGATACTAATAATAATCTTTATTCACCCATCACACTCCCTCCCTCACACTCATTTATCATACACATCTCTGAGCTCCATCTCTGCTAGAGAACACTGACTCATCGTATTAGAGTCTGGCCTCCACTACCACTCCTTACTCAGACCAGGATAGTAGAGAGAGAGAGAGAAGAAAGAGAGAGAGAGAGACACAGAAGAAAGAGTTACAGAAGGAGCGATTGAGACAGAAGAAAAAGAGAGAGAGAGAGAGAGAGAGACAGAGAGAGAGAGAGACAGACAGAGGAGACATAGAGAGAGAGAGAGAGACAGGGAGAGAGAGAGACAGGGAGAGAGAGAGAGAGAGAGCGAGAGAGCGAGAGAGAGAGAGACAGAAAGAGAGAGCGAGAGAAAGAGAGAGAGATTGAGACAGAGGAGACAGAGAGAGAGAGCGAGCGAGTACAAATAGATGATGTTCGTGATCTCTGAGATGAGGAATCCATACAGGCAGCCAGTCGATCAACATATAGGAGGAGGAAGTGTATATCTTCCTGTCCAGTGTCACATGATCGTGAATGACAGCAGAAGTGAAACCATTGAGCTCTGCCTAGAGTCAAGGCTTGTTCAAATAGAAGTAATTTGAGTCATTTGTCATCCGTCGTGTGTATGTATGTGTGTGTGTGTCAGTTTGGGGCAGGCAGGCGGACAGAGACAGATTTGTGTGCATTACCTAAACCCAGAGAAACCCAGAGAAACTCAGAGAAACCCAGAGAAACTCAGAGAAACTCAGAGAAACCCAGAGAAACTCAGAGAAACTCAGAGAAACTCAGAGAAACCCAGAGAAACTCAGAGAAACCCAGAGAAACTCAGAGAAACTCAGAGAAACTCAGAGAAACCCAGAGAAACCCAGAGAAACCCAGAGAAACTCGGAGAAACCCAGAGAAACCCAGAGAAACCCAGAGAAACTCAGAGAAACCCAGAGAAACTCGGAGAAACCCAGAGAAACCCAGAGAAACCCAGAGAAACCCAGAGTTGGGTCTGTGTGACATCCCTACTAGTATGGGATTATGTTCTGAAGGGGATTGGGAGGATTCTGTCTGGATTCGCCTGGATTTATTAAAGGGAATTCATTCTAGTTGAACACACAAAAGAGTTGAAATACAGAGGTTTCTGTGTAATTTCACGGCCTTGTTAGCCATAATGTTTGCGTGTGTACCTGCGTTAGTGTTGGACCCTTGCAGCAGCACAGTCAGCGTCTCCATGACCAGCCAGGCTAACTGTTTCTGTTCCTCCGCTACACTGCTGTTCTTACAGTCACCTAGAGACAGAGAGAGAGGGATGGAAATAGAGGGGGTGGGGGGGGGGGGGGGAGAGAGGGAGGAAGAGGGGGAGAAAGAGAGAGAGAGAAAGGATGGGAGGAAGAGAGAATGAGAGGGAGGAAGAGAGAAAGAGAGTGGGGAAAAGAGAGAGGGAGGAAGAGAGAGAGAGAGTGGGGAAAAGAGAGAGAGAGGGAGGAAGAGAGAGAGAGAGAGTGGGGAATAGAGAGAGAGAGGGAGGAAGAGAGAGAGAGAGAGTGGGGAAAAGAGAGAGATAGGCAGGAAGAGAGAGAGGATGGGAGAGAGAGAGGGAGGATGGGAGGAAGAGAGGGAGGACGGGAGAGAGAGAGAGAGTGGGGAAAAGAGAGAGATAGGCAGGAAGAGAGAGAGAGATGGGAGAGAGAGAGATAGGCAGGAAGAGAGAGAGGATGGGAGAGAGAGAGATAGGCAGGAAGAGAGAGAGGATGGGAGAGAGAGGGAGGATGGGAGAGAGAGAGGGAGGATGGGAGGAAGAGAGGGAGGACGGGAGGAAGAGAGGGAGGACGGGAGAGAGAGAGGGAGGACGGGAGAGAGAGAGAGAGAAAGCAGAAGAGTGTTATTCTATTTAGAATCCTCTGTTCCATCTCCCAGTCTATGATGAACATGTGTGTATTATATCAGGGATTGGAGGGTTGGACTGCTTGTTTGAAGAACTATTAGCACACCAGATGACGAATCACAAATCATTCACTTCAGTCGGCAAGGCTTTCTCACGGTGGGGTTAGTCAGGGTCCTATTCCCCGGGCATGAAAAGGAAGAAACGGGCGGAAACAGAATAAATCTGGACTTGTTGGCGCAACGGAAAATGTGTGTTTCTGATTGAACGTTTTGAAATGTTTCGCAACAGTGTGCCCTAACGAATACGACCCAGTATTGCCTCTGATCTTAGGAGACTCACCGTGTTCGTTGTTCTGTGGCTGAGTTTGTTGTTGCGTCGCAGGGTCTTTGAGCAGGGCGGCGTATTTATGCAGGAGGTTAACCAGCACCTCCAGGAGCCCCACCTCTCTCAACACGTCACTGAACACCGCGTCATGACGACTCAGCTTCAACAGAGTCCTGAGGGAGGAGTTAGATTCGTTGACTATTGAAATAGTCGATTTACATTTATAAGGGCATCCACATCGATTTCAAAATTAAGAAATTAAACATGTTATTTGATATATTTTGCTGGACAGAGATGCGAATTCTGATCCCAAATATATGTAGCTTTCCAGCCCCAAAAGATACGAGACCAGATACCAGATACGATAACAGATACGATACCAGAGACCAGATACGAGACCAGATACGATACCAGATACCAGATACGATAACAGATACGATACCAGATACAATAACAGATACGATACTAGATACCATCCTAGATACTAGATACCATCCTAGATACGATACCAGATACGATACCAGATACCAGATACGATACCAGATACGATACCAAAATACAATACCAGATAACAGATACGATACCAGATACGATACCAGATACTAGATACGATACCAGATACGATACCAGATACGATACCAGATACAATACCCAATACTAGATACCAGATACGATACCAGATACGATACTCGATACCAGATACGATACCAGATACGATACCAGATACGATACCAGATACGACACCAGATACTCGATACCAGATACGATAACAGATACGATACCAGATACGATAACAGATACGATAACAGATACGATAACAGATACCAGATACGATAACAGATACGACACCAGATTCGATCCTAGATATGATACTAGATACTAGATACGATCCTAGATACAATACTAGATACGATCCCAGATACGATCCTAGATACGATACTAGATACGATACCAGATACGATCCTAGATACGATACTAGATACGATACCAGATACGATACCAGATACGATACCAGATACCAGATAACAGATACGATACCAAATACGACACCAGATACGATCCCAGATACGATACCAGATACTATCCTAGATACGATACTAGATACGATACCAGATACGATACCAGATACGATACCAGATACCAGATAACAGATACGATACCAAATACGACACCAGATACGATCCCAGATACGATACCAGATACTATCCAGATACTATCCAGATACGATACCAGATACTATCCAGATACTATCCAGATACTATACCAGATACGATACCAGATACCAGATACGATACCAGATACGATACCAGATACCAGATACTATCCAGATACTATCCAGATACGATACCAGATACGATACCAGATACCAGATACTATCCAGATACCAGATACTATCCAGATACTATCCAGATACGATACCAGATACCATATACTAGATACGATACCAGATACTATCCAGATACTATCCAGATACCAGATACTATCCAGATACTATCCAGATACTATCCAGATACCAGATACTATCCAGATACCAGATACTATCCAGATACTATCCAGATACCAGATACTATCCAGATACCAGATACTATCCAGATACTATCCAGATACGACACCAGATACCAGATACCAGATACTATCCAGATACCAGATACGATACCAGATACTATCCAGATACGATACCAGATACTAGATACGATACCAGATACTAGATACCAGATACGATAACAGATACAATAACATATACCAGATACGATACCAGATACTAGATACGATACCAGATATGAGATACTAGATACGAGATACGATACCAGATACGATACCCAATACTAGATACCAGATATGATACCAGATACGACACCAGATACGATACTCGATACCAGATACGACACCCGATACGACACCCGATACGACACCCGATACGACACCAGATACGACACCCGATAAGTAGGAATCTACTCTTACTAGATGTATTACTTTGATTCAACAATTAAATCGGCCCTAGCAACCATCAATTTAAATCGGCCCTAGCAACCATCAACTAAATCGTCCCTAGCAACCATCAACTAAATCAGCCCTAGCATCCATCAATAAATTGGTTGTGAAGAACGCTCCCACACACACGCGTGCCCAGACGCGCGCGGGCGCGCACACACACACACACACACACACGCACACACGCACACGCGCACACGCACACACAGACACACACTCTTCCCTACCTGGTAGCTGTGATACTGCAGGTGTGTGACGTAGATCCCTTCAGCAGGACGCTGACACTGAACAGCTCCTTACAGGGAACATAGTTCAGACTGAACACCACAAACTCCAACAGCTCAAAGTATTTCGTCTGGGCGTCAGGCAGCTTGGCCACCTGGAAAGAGAGATGATTGAATGGGATTCATTATATTTAGAATAACGTATAGCTGCACGTACGTATGTGTGTGAATCCCGAGGACAGCACGTTGAATCCTGGACGGTAAAAACTATTTAAAAGATACAATACAACAACTTTTAAAAATACCTTTGACAGAAATGTTGATATAATGGCGTTATACACACACACACACACACACACACACACACACACACACACACACACACACACACACACACACACACACACACACACACACACACACACACACACACACAAAAAAACACACACACACACAAAAACACAAAAACCACACACACACACACACAAAAACCACACACAGACACACAAAAACCACACACACACACACACACACCTTGTCAGCGAACTGTGAGAGTGTGTGCTGTGCCTCAAGGATGAAGTAGTTGGCGTGGTCGGCAGCGTAGATGTTGCCGATGGCGTCCAGCAGCGTGCCGGTCAGCAGTGACGTCTTGGCCCTCAGGAAGGCGTTCTGTAGGACGGAGAACGACTGGAGGTTCCTCACCGTGTGGCCTGGACGAGACACAAACCAACAATCAATCCAATCTATTCAGCAGGAGTCAAAGTACTTTGACAGGGTCAGTCATAGTAGTATGATAGGTGCAGTGTAATGTGTTGTTTTACAGGGTCAGTCATAGTAGTATGATAGGTGTTGTTTTACAGGGTCAGTCATAGTAGTATGATAGGTGCAGTGTAATGTGTTGTTTTACAGGGTCAGTCATAGTAGTATGATAGGTGTTGTGTTACAGGGTCAGTCATAGTAGTATGATAGGTGTTGTTTTACAGGGTCAGTCATAGTAGTATGATAGGTGTTGTTTTACAGGGTCAGTCATAGTAGTATGATAGGTGTTGTTTTACAGGGTCAGTCATAGTAGTATGATAGGTGCAGTGTAATGTGTTGTTTTACAGGGTCAGTCATAGTAGTATGATAGGTGTTGTTTTACAGGGTCAGTCATAGTAGTATGATAGGTGTTGTTTTACAGGGTCAGTCATAGTAGTATGATAGGTGCAGTGAAATGTGTTGTTTTACAGGGTCAGTCATAGTAATATGATAGGTGTTGTTTTACAGGGTCAGTCATAGTAGTATGATAGGTGTTGTTTTACAGGGTCAGTCATAGTAGTATGATAGGTGTTGTTTTACAGGGTCAGTCATAGTAGTATGATAGGTGTTGTTTTACAGGGTCAGTCATAGTAGTATGATAGGTGTTGTTTTACAGGGTCAGTCATAGTAGTATGATAGGTGTTGTTTTACAGGGTCAGTCATAGTAGTATGATAGGTGTTGTTTTACAGGGTCAGTCATAGTAGTATGATAGGTGTTGTGTTACAGGGTCAGTCATAGTAGTATGATAGGTGTTGTTTTACAGGGTCAGTCATAGTAGTATGATAGGTGTTGTTTTACAGGGTCAGTCATAGTAGTATGATAGGTGTTGTTTTACAGGGTCAGTCATAGTAATATGATAGGTGTTGTTTTACAGGGTCAGTCATAGTAGTATGATTGGTGTTGTTTTACAGGGTCAGTCATAGTAGTATGATGTGTTGTTTTACAGGGTCAGTCATAGTAGTATGATGTGTTGTTTTACAGGGTCAGTCATAGTAGTATGATAGGTGTTGTTTTACAGGGCCAGTCATAGTAGTATGATAGGTGTTGTTTTACAGGGTCAGTCATAGTAGTATGATAGGTGTTGTTTTACAGGGTCAGTCATAGTAGTATGATGTGTTGTTTTACAGGGTCAGTCATAGTAGTATGATGTGTTGTTTTACAGGGTCAGTCATAGTAGTATGATGTGTTGTTTTACAGGGTCAGTCATAGTAGTATGATAGGTGTTGTTTTACAGGGTCAGTCATAGTAGTATGATGTGTTGTTTTACAGGGTCAGTCATAGTAGTATGATAGGTGTTGTTTTACAGGGTCAGTCATAGTAGTATGATAGGTGTTGTTTTACAGGGTCAGTCATAGTAGTATGATAGGTGTTGTTTTACAGGGTCAGTCATAGTAGTATGATAGGTGTTGTTTTACAGGGTCAGTCATAGTAGTATGATAGGTGTTGTGTTACAGGGTCAGTCATAGTAGTATGATAGGTGTTGTTTTACAGGGTCAGTCATAGTAGTATGATAGGTGTTGTTTTACAGGGTCAGTCATAGTAGTATGATAGGTGCAGTGAAATGTGTTGTTTTACAGGGTCAGTCATAGTAATATGATAGGTGTTGTTTTACAGGGTCAGTCATAGTAGTATGATAGGTGTTGTTTTACAGGGTCAGTCATAGTAGTATGATAGGTGTTGTTTTACAGGGTCAGTCATAGTAGTATGATAGGTGTTGTTTTACAGGGTCAGTCATAGTAGTATGATAGGTGTTGTTTTACAGGGTCAGTCATAGTAGTATGATAGGTGTTGTTTTACAGGGTCAGTCATAGTAGTATGATAGGTGTTGTTTTACAGGGTCAGTCATAGTAGTATGATAGGTGTTGTGTTACAGGGTCAGTCATAGTAGTATGATAGGTGTTGTTTTACAGGGTCAGTCATAGTAGTATGATAGGTGTTGTTTTACAGGGTCAGTCATAGTAGTATGATAGGTGTTGTTTTACAGGGTCAGTCATAGTAATATGATAGGTGTTGTTTTACAGGGTCAGTCATAGTAGTATGATAGGTGTTGTTTTACAGGGTCAGTCATAGTAGTATGATGTGTTGTTTTACAGGGTCAGTCATAGTAGTATGATGTGTTGTTTTACAGGGTCAGTCATAGTAGTATGATAGGTGTTGTTTTACAGGGCCAGTCATAGTAGTATGATAGGTGTTGTTTTACAGGGTCAGTCATAGTAGTATGATAGGTGTTGTTTTACAGGGTCAGTCATAGTAGTATGATGTGTTGTTTTACAGGGTCAGTCATAGTAGTATGATGTGTTGTTTTACAGGGTCAGTCATAGTAGTATGATGTGTTGTTTTACAGGGTCAGTCATAGTAGTATGATAGGTGTTGTTTTACAGGGTCAGTCATAGTAGTATGATAGGTGTTGTTTTACAGGGTCAGTCATAGTAGTATGATAGGTGTTGTTTTACAGGGTCAGTCATAGTAGTATGATAGGTGTTGTTTTACAGGGTCAGTCATAGTAGTATGATAGGTGTTGTTTTACAGGGTCAGTCATAGTAGTATGATAGGTGTTGTTTTACAGGGTCAGTCATAGTAGTATGATAGGTGTTGTTTTACAGGGTCAGTCATGGTGTTGTTTTACAGGGTCAGTCATAGTAGTATGATAGGTGTTGTTTTACAGGGTCAGTCATAGTAGTATGATAGGTGTTGTTTTACAGGGTCAGTCATAGTAGTATGATAGGTGTTGTTTTACAGGGTCAGTCATAGTAGTATGATAGGTGTTGTTTTACAGGGTCAGTCATAGTAGTATGATAGGTGTTGTGTTACAGGGTCAGTCATAGTAGTATGATAGGTGTTGTGTTACAGGGTCAGTCATAGTAGTATGATAGGTGTTGTTTTACAGGGTCAGTCATAGTAGTATGATAGGTGTTGTTTTACAGGGTCAGTCATAGTAGTATGATAGGTGTTGTTTTACAGGGTCAGTCATAGTAATATGATAGGTGTTGTTTTACAGGGTCAGTCATAGTAGTATGATAGGTGTTGTTTTACAGGGTCAGTCATAGTAGTATGATGTGTTGTTTTACAGGGTCAGTCATAGTAGTATGATGTGTTGTTTTACAGGGTCAGTCATAGTAGTATGATAGGTGTTGTTTTACAGGGCCAGTCATAGTAGTATGATAGGTGTTGTTTTACAGGGTCAGTCATAGTAGTATGATAGGTGTTGTTTTACAGGGTCAGTCATAGTAGTATGATAGGTGTTGTTTTACAGGGTCAGTCATAGTAGTATGATAGGTGTTGTGTTACAGGGTCAGTCATAGTAGTATGATAGGTGTTGTTTTACAGGGTCAGTCATAGTAGTATGATAGGTGTTGTTTTACAGGGTCAGTCATAGTAGTATGATAGGTGTTGTTTTACAGGGTCAGTCATAGTAGTATGATAGGTGTTGTTTTACAGGGTCAGTCATAGTAGTATGATAGGTGTTGTTTTACAGGGTCAGTCATAGTAGTATGATAGGTGTTGTGTTACAGGGTCAGTCATAGTAGTATGATAGGTGTTGTGTTACAGGGTCAGTCATAGTAGTATGATAGGTGTTGTTTTACAGGGTCAGTCATAGTAGTATGATAGGTGTTGTTTTACAGGGTCAGTCATAGTAGTATGATAGGTGTTGTTTTACAGGGTCAGTCATAGTAATATGATAGGTGTTGTTTTACAGGGTCAGTCATAGTAGTATGATAGGTGTTGTTTTACAGGGTCAGTCATAGTAGTATGATGTGTTGTTTTACAGGGTCAGTCATAGTAGTATGATGTGTTGTTTTACAGGGTCAGTCATAGTAGTATGATAGGTGTTGTTTTACAGGGCCAGTCATAGTAGTATGATAGGTGTTGTTTTACAGGGTCAGTCATAGTAGTATGATAGGTGTTGTTTTACAGGGTCAGTCATAGTAGTATGATAGGTGTTGTTTTACAGGGTCAGTCATAGTAGTATGATAGGTGTTGTGTTACAGGGTCAGTCATAGTAGTATGATAGGTGTTGTTTTACAGGGTCAGTAATAGTAGTATGATAGGTGTTGTTTTACAGGGTCAGTCATAGTAGTATGATAGGTGTTGTTTTACAGGGTCAGTCATAGTAATATGATAGGTGTTGTTTTACAGGGTCAGTCATAGTAGTATGATAGGTGTTGTTTTACAGGGTCAGTCATAGTAGTATGATGTGTTGTTTTACAGGGTCAGTCATAGTAGTATGATGTGTTGTTTTACAGGGTCAGTCATAGTAGTATGATAGGTGTTGTTTTACAGGGCCAGTCATAGTAGTATGATAGGTGTTGTTTTACAGGGTCAGTCATAGTAGTATGATAGGTGTTGTTTTACAGGGTCAGTCATAGTAGTATGATGTGTTGTTTTACAGGGTCAGTCATAGTAGTATGATGTGTTGTTTTACAGGGTCAGTCATAGTAGTATGATGTGTTGTTTTACAGGGTCAGTCATAGTAGTATGATGTGTTGTTTTACAGGGTCAGTCATAGTAGTATGATAGGTGTTGTTTTACAGGGTCAGTCATAGTAGTATGATGTGTTGTTTTACAGGGTCAGTCATAGTAGTATGATAGGTGTTGTTTTACAGGGTCAGTCATAGTAGTATGATAGGTGTTGTTTTACAGGGTCAGTCATAGTAGTATGATAGGTGTTGTTTTACAGGGTCAGTCATAGTAGTATGATAGGTGTTGTTTTACAGGGTCAGTCATAGTAGTATGATAGGTGTTGTGTTACAGGGTCAGTCATAGTAGTATGATAGGTGTTGTTTTACAGGGTCAGTCATAGTAGTATGATAGGTGTTGTTTTACAGGGTCAGTCATAGTAGTATGATAGGTGTTGTTTTACAGGGTCAGTCATAGTAATATGATAGGTGTTGTTTTACAGGGTCAGTCATAGTAGTATGATAGGTGTTGTTTTACAGGGTCAGTCATAGTAGTATGATGTGTTGTTTTACAGGGTCAGTCATAGTAGTATGATGTGTTGTTTTACAGGGTCAGTCATAGTAGTATGATAGGTGTTGTTTTACAGGGCCAGTCATAGTAGTATGATAGGTGTTGTTTTACAGGGTCAGTCATAGTAGTATGATAGGTGTTGTTTTACAGGGTCAGTCATAGTAGTATGATGTGTTGTTTTACAGGGTCAGTCATAGTAGTATGATGTGTTGTTTTACAGGGTCAGTCATAGTAGTATGATAGGTGTTGTTTTACAGGGTCAGTCATAGTAGTATGATGTGTTGTTTTACAGGGTCAGTCATAGTAGTATGATAGGTGTTGTTTTACAGGGTCAGTCATAGTAGTATGATAGGTGTTGTTTTACAGGGTCAGTCATAGTAGTATGATAGGTGTTGTTTTACAGGGTCAGTCATAGTAGTATGATAGGTGTTGTTTTACAGGGTCAGTCATAGTAGTATGATAGGTGTTGTTTTACAGGGCCAGTCATAGTAGTATGATAGGTGTTGTTTTACAGGGCCAGTCATAGTAGTATGATAGGTGTTGTTTTACAGGGTCAGTCATAGTAGTATGATGTGTTGTTTTACAGGGTCAGTCATAGTAGTATGATGTGTTGTTTTACAGGGTCAGTCATAGTAGTATGATAGGTGTTGTTTTACAGGGTCAGTCATAGTAGTATGATAGGTGTTGTTTTACAGGGTCAGTCATAGTAGTATGATGTGTTGTTTTACAGGGTCAGTCATAGTAGTATGATGTGTTGTTTTACAGGGTCAGTCATAGTAGTATGATAGGTGTTGTTTTACAGGGTCAGTCATAGTAGTATGATAGGTGTTGTTTTACAGGGTCAGTCATAGTAGTATGATAGGTGTTGTTTTACAGGGTCAGTCATAGTAGTATGATAGGTGTTGTTTTACAGGGTCAGTCATAGTAGTATGATAGGTGTTGTTTTACAGGGTCAGTCATAGTAGTATGATAGGTGTTGTTTTACAGGGTCAGTCATAGTAGTATGATGTGTTGTTTTACAGGGTCAGTCATAGTAGTATGATGTGTTGTTTTACAGGGTCAGTCATAGTAGTATGATGTGTTGTTTTACAGGGTCAGTCATAGTAGTATGATAGGTGTTGTTTTACAGGGTCAGTCATAGTAGTATGATGTGTTGTTTTACAGGGTCAGTCATAGTAGTATGATGTGTTGTTTTACAGGGTCAGTCATAGTAGTATGATAGGTGTTGTTTTACAGGGTCAGTCATAGTAGTATGATAGGTGTTGTTTTACAGGGTCAGTCATAGTAGTATGATAGGTGTTGTTTTACAGGGTCAGTCATAGTAGTATGATAGGTGTTGTTTTACAGGGTCAGTCATAGTAGTATGATAAGTGTTGTTTTACAGGGTCAGTCATAGTAGTATGATAGGTGTTGTTTTACAGGGTCAGTCATAGTAGTATGATAGGTGTTGTTTTACAGGGTCAGTCATAGTAGTATGATAGGTGTTGTTTTACAGGGTCAGTCATAGTAGTATGATAGGTGTTGTTTTACAGGGTCAGTCATAGTAGTATGATGTGTTGTTTTACAGGGTCAGTCATAGTAGTATGATGTGTTGTTTTACAGGGTCAGTCATAGTAGTATGATAGGTGTTGTTTTACAGGGTCAGTCATAGTAGTATGATAGGTGTTGTTTTACAGGGTCAGTCATAGTAGTATGATAGGTGTTGTTTTACAGGGTCAGTCATAGTAGTATGATAGGTGTTGTTTTACAGGGTCAGTCATAGTAGTATGATAAGTGTTGTTTTACAGGGTCAGTCATAGTAGTATGATAGGTGTTGTTTTACAGGGTCAGTCATAGTAGTATGATAGGTGTTGTTATACAGGGTCAGTCATAGTAGTATGATAGGTGTTGTTTTACAGGGTCAGTCATAGTAGTATGATAGGTGTTGTTTTACAGGGCCAGTCATAGTAGTATGATAGGTGTTGTTTTACAGGGTCAGTCATAGTAGTATGATAGGTGTTGTTTTACAGGGTCAGTCATAGTAGTATGATAGGTGTTGTTTTACAGGGCCAGTCATAGTAGTATGATAGGTGTTGTTTTACAGGGTCAGTCATAGTAGTATGATAGGTGTTGTTTTACAGGGTCAGTCATAGTAGTATGATAAGTGTTGTTTTACAGGGTCAGTCATAGTAGTATGATAGGTGTTGTTTTACAGGGTCAGTCATAGTAGTATGATAGGTGTTGTTTTACAGGGTCAGTCATAGTAGTATGATAGGTGTTGTTTTACAGGGTCAGTCATAGTAGTATGATAGGTGTTGTTTTACAGGGTCAGTCATAGTAGTATGATGTGTTGTTTTACAGGGTCAGTCATAGTAGTATGATGTGTTGTTTTACAGGGTCAGTCATAGTAGTATGATAGGTGTTGTTTTACAGGGTCAGTCATAGTAGTATGATAGGTGTTGTTTTACAGGGTCAGTCATAGTAGTATGATAGGTGTTGTTTTACAGGGTCAGTCATAGTAGTATGATAGGTGTTGTTTTACAGGGTCAGTCATAGTAGTATGATAAGTGTTGTTTTACAGGGTCAGTCATAGTAGTATGATAGGTGTTGTTTTACAGGGTCAGTCATAGTAGTATGATAGGTGTTGTTATACAGGGTCAGTCATAGTAGTATGATAGGTGTTGTTTTACAGGGTCAGTCATAGTAGTATGATAGGTGTTGTTTTACAGGGCCAGTCAGGGCCAGTATATACCTAGTATGATAGGTATATAGGTCCCTGGAGCAAATGATGGGTGACCTTCTCAAGGGCACATCGACAGATTTTTCACCTCGTCGGCTCGGATATTCAAACCAGCGATCTATCAGTTACTGACCCAACGCTCTAACCCGCTAGCCGCTAGGCTACCTGCCGCCCTGCTAAACTGTGTACGCGACCAATAAAGTTTGATTTTGATTTTCCATTTAACTGCAGGCTGAGTCAGAGGACAGGTCAGTGCAGACAGCCGGACTTCCCTGTTGATCACAACGTGTCACTTCTCTGTTGAGGCGCACAGACCCACCCACTTCTATGACACTAACACACAGACCCACCCACTTCTATGACACTAACACACAGACCCACCCACTTCTATGACACTAACACACAGATCCACCCACTTCTATGACACTAACACACAGATCCACCCACTTCTATGACACTAACACACAGATCCACCCACTTCTATGACACTAACACACAGATCCACCCACTTCTATGACACTAACACACAGACCCACCCACTTCTATGACACTAACACACAGATCCACCCACTTCTATGACACTAACACACAGACCCACCCACTTCTATGACACTAACACACAGACCCACCCACTTCTATGACACTAACACACAGACCCACCCACTTCTATGACACTAACACACAGACCCACCCACTTCTATGACACTAACACACAGATCCCACCCACTTCTATGACACTAACACACAGACCCACCCACTTCTATGACACTAACACACAGACCCACCCACTTCTATGACACTAACACACAGACCCACCCACTTCTATGACACTAACACACAGACCCACCCACTTCTATGACACTAACACACAGACCCACCCACTTCTATGACACTAACACACAGATCCACCCACTTCTATGACACTAACACACAGACCCACCCACTTCTATGACACCAACACACAGATCCCCCCACTTCTATGACACTAACACACAGACCCACCCACTTCTATGACACTAACACACAGACCCACCCACTTCTATGACACTAACACACAGACCCACCCACTTCTATGACACTAACACACAGATCCCCCCACTTCTATGACACTAACACACAGACCCACCCACTTCTATGACACTAACACACAGACCCACCCACTTCTATGACACTAACACACAGACCCACCCACTTCTATGACACTAACACACAGACCCACCCACTTCTATGACACTAACACACAGATCCCCCCCACTTCTATGACACTAACACACAGACCCACCCACTTCTATGACACTAACACACAGACCCACCCACTTCTATGACACTAACACACAGACCCACCCACTTCTATGACACTAACACACAGACCCACCCACTTCTATGACACTAACACACAGACCCACCCACTTCTATGACACTAACACACAGATCCCACCCACTTCTATGACACTAACACACAGACCCACCCACTTCTATGACACTAACACACAGACCCACCCACTTCTATGACACTAACACACAGACCCACCCACTTCTATGACACTAACACACAGACCCACCCACTTCTATGACACTAACACACAGACCCACCCACTTCTATGACACTAACACACAGATCCACCCACTTCTATGACACTAACACACAGACCCACCCACTTCTATGACACTAACACACAGATCCCCCCACTTCTATGACACTAACACACAGACCCACCCACTTCTATGACACTAACACACAGATCCCCCCACTTCTATGACACTAACACACAGACCCACCCACTTCTATGACACTAACACACAGACCCCCCCACTTCTATGACACTAACACACAGATCCACCCACTTCTATGACACTAACACACAGACCCACCCACTTCTATGACACTAACACACAGATCCCCCCACTTCTATGACACTAACACACAGACCCACCCACTTCTATGACACTAACACACAGATCCCCCCACTTCTATGACACTAACACACAGACCCACCCACTTCTATGACACTAACACACAGACCCACCCACTTCTATGACACTAACACACAGACCCACCCACTTCTATGACACTAACACACAGACCCACCCACTTCTATGACACTAACACACAGACCCACCCACTTCTATGACACTAACACACAGACCCACCCACTTCTATGACACTAACACACAGACCCACCCACTTCTATGACACTAACACGTTCTGGACAGTTTTGGTTTTCACACACACACAGAGACTCACAAGCTCATACAAATAGAATTCGTTGAACGGCATGTTATTCATACCATGGCAATCTGGCTACAAGCATTAAGGAATTGTTGACTAAAATGGAGAAACTCGTTCTACCAACTCCGTTTCTATGCTCAAGACGTTAACTAGGGAAGGTGTGGCAGTGGGCTCAGTAAACTCTGGAGCCGTGATGACGCTCGGACGACTCTACCTTTCCCAGAAGGCTGTGGGAGTACGAAGCCGGGCAGGAGGAAGGGAGCTCCAGTGGTGAGACCGGCCGGTTTGAGATCCGTCATGCCGTAGGTGGTCAGAAGCGTCACCAGGTTGACCAGATCCTTCAGAGCATCACTGCTGTCCTCCTCTTTGGCCTGCTCCAATCTGGGGGGGTGGGGGGGGGGTATATTTAATATAGTGAAACAAGTAACACACACTATGTTGAAGAGGAAGAGGAAGGGGTTAATACCATAACACACTATGTTGTAGAGGAGAGGAAGGGGTTAATACCATAACACACTATGTTGTAGAGGAAGAGGTTAATACCATAACACACTATGTTGTAGAGGAAGGGGTTAATACCATAACACACTATGTTGTAGAGGAAGGGGTTAATACCATAACACACTATGTTGTAGAGGAAGGGGTTAATACCATAACACACTATGTTGTAGAGGAAGAGGAAGGGGTTAACCCCTTCCTCTTCCTCTACAACATAGTGTGTTATGTTATTAGTAGTATCTCACCTGGGGGGAGATAGAGTTGTTGATATTGAAACACACACACCTCTAATATTAGCCTACCTGAGCATGAGGTCGCAGAGGAATGTGTATCCCTGACACATCCTGAAGTCGTCCAGCAGGGTCTGAGAGACGTCGCTGGAGTCCTTCAGGAAGCAGGACAGACCAGCAAACATCTCTACGATCTCCAGGGGTGAGAGGTCATCTGACTGCTGCATGTTCTGGATACATGTGGCCAGGCACTCTTTCTCTGAGGGAGGGAGGGAGGGAGGGAGGGAGGGAGGGAGGTTAATATGGCAGCAGCCACACACACACACACACACACACACACACACACACACACACACACACACACACACACACACACACACACACACACACACACACACCATTGTGTCCATCCATCTGCATGTTCTCGGTACACGGACACCAACCATTTAGGGTTGTAAAAATTCTGAAAACGTTCCCAAAATGCACAGGTTTTCCCAGAATTCCCGTTTGGAAGCAGCTTGACAATTTTTGGAGGGAATAAAACTGGAATTTATTTAACAATTTCAAGTGGAAATCCTCTCAACAAGATTTCTGGAAATGATGGGAATATTTTCTGAATTTTGCCAACACAACCAACCCCAAACTCTCACCGTGGATATACTTGATGACGTTGACGCTGAGTCCGTGTCGTGAGATGGTGGTGAGGACCTGGCCGGCGCTCTTCCTCCAGGGCAGGTTGTGGGGGGGGCACCACGACGTGATGGCAGAGAAGAGTAGCTGGAGGTCGTCTTTCTGGGCCAGTTCCTCCGCAGGAGAGACAAAGCTACACAGCTTCACCAGGATCTAGTAACAACACAGTAATAAAAATAGTTTTAACCTATTAAAAACACTTTACTATACCCGTTACCCCACACAGCTTCACCAGGATACCCCTTACCACACATAGCTTCACCAGGATACCCCTTACCCCCTTACCACACATAGCTTCACCAGGATACCCCTTACCCGTTACCCCACACAGCTTCACCAGGATACCCCTTACCCCACACAGCTTCACCAGGATACCCCTTTCCCCACACAGCTTCACCAGGATACCCCTTACCCCCCTTACCCTACACAGCTTCACCAGGATACCCCTTTCCCCACACAGCTTCACCAGGATACCCCTTACCACACATAGCTTCACCAGGATACCCCTTACCCCACACAGCTTCACCAGGATACCCCTTACCACACATAGCTTCACCAGGATACCCCTTACCCCACACAGCTTCACCAGGATACCCCTTTCCCCACACAGCTTCACCAGGATACCCCTTACCACACATAGCTTCACCAGGATACCCCTTACCCCCCTTACCCCACACAGCTTCACCAGGATACCCCTTACCACACATAGCTTCACCAGGATACCCCTTACCCCCCTTACCCCACACAGCTTCACCAGGATACCCCTTTCCCCACACAGCTTCACCAGGATACCCCTTACCCCCTTACCCCACATAGCTTCACCAGGATACCCCTTACCCCCTTACCCCACACAGCTTCACCAGGATACCCCTTACCCCACATAGCTTCACCAGGATACCCCTTACCCCCCTTACCCCACACAGCTTCACCAGGATACCCCTTACCCCCCTTACCCCACACAGCTTCACCAGGATACCCCTTACCCCCCTTACCCCACACAGCCTCACCAGGATACCCCTTACCCCCCTTACCCCACACAGCTTCACCAGGATACCCCTTACCCCCCTTACCCCACATAGCTTCACCAGGATACCCCTTACCCCCTTACCACACATAGCTTCACCAGGATACCCCTTACCCCCTTACCCCACATAGCTTCACCAGGATACCCCTTACCACACATAGCTTCACCAGGATACCCCTTACCCCACACAGCTTCACCAGGATACCCCTTACCCCCCTTACCCCACATAGCTTCACCAGGATACCCCTTACCCCCTTACCCCACATAGCTTCACCAGGATACCCCTTACCCCACAAAACTTCACCAGGATACCCCTTACCACACATAGCTTCACCAGAATACCCCTTACCCCCTTACCCCACATAGCTTCACCAGGAAACCCCTTACCCCACACAGCTTCACCAGGATACCCCTTACCCCACACAGCTTCACCAGGATACCCCTTACCCCACACAGCTTCACCAGGATACCCCTTACCCCACATAGCTTCACCAGGATACCCCTTACCCCCCTTACCCCACATAGCTTCACCAGGATACCCCTTACCCCACACAGCTTCAACAGGATACCCCTTACCCCCCTTACCCCACATAGCTTCACCAGGATACCCCTTACCCCACACAGCTTCAACAGGATACCCCTTACCCCCCTTACCCCACACAGCTTCACCAGGATACCCCTTACCCCCTTACCCCACACAGCTTCACCAGGATACCCCTTACCCCACACAGCTTCACCAGGATACCCCTTACCCCCCTTACCCCACATAGCTTCACCAGGATACCCCTTACCCCCCTTACCCCACACAGCTTCACCAGGATACCCCTTACCCCCTTACCCCACACAGCTTCACCAGGATACCCCTTACCCCCTTACCCCACACAGCTTCACCAGGATACCCCTTACCCCCTTACCACACATAGCTTCACCAGGATACCCCTTACCCCATTACACCACATAGCTTCACCAGGATACCCCTTACCCCCTTTACCCCACACAGCTTCACCAGGATACCCCTTACCCCACACAGCTTCACCAGGATACCCCTTACCCCCTTTACCCCACACAGCTTCACCAGGATACCCCTTACCCCACACAGCTTCACCAGGATACCCCTTACCCCCTTACCCCACATAGCTTCACCAGGATACCCTTACCCCACACAGCTTCACCAGGATACCCCTTACCCCCTTACCCCACACAGCTTCACCAGGATACCCCTTACCCCACACAGCTTCACCAGGATACCCCTTACCCCACATAGCTTCACCAGGATACCCCTTACCCTCTTACCCCACACAGCTTCACCAGGATACCCCTTTACCCCACATAGCTTCACCAGGATACCCCTTACCCCACATAGCTTCACCAGGATACCTCTTACCCCCTTACCCCACACAGCTTCACCAGGATACCCCTTACCCCACACAGCTTCAACAGGATACCCCTTACCCCCCTTACCCCACATAGCTTCACCAGAATACCCCTTACCCCCTTACCCCACATAGCTTCACCAGGACACCCTTTACCCCACACAGCTTCACCAGGATACCCCTTACCCCACATAGCTTCACCAGGATACCCCTTTACCCCCTTACCCCACATAGCTTCACCAGGATACCCCTTACCCCCTTACCCCACACAGCTTCACCAGGATACCCCTTACCCCCTTACCCCACATAGCTTCACCAGGATACCCCTTACCACACATAGCTTCACCAGGATACCCCTTACCCCACATAGCTTCACCAGGATACATTTACATTTAAGTCATTTAGCAGACGCTCTTATCCAGAGCGACTTACCCCTTACCCCTCTACCACACATAGCTTCACCAGGATACCCCTTACCCCCTTACCCCACATAGCTTCACCAGGATACCCCTTACCCCCTTACCCCACACAGCTTCACCAGGATACCCCTTACCCCCTTACCCCACACAGCTTCACCAGGATACCCCTTACCCCCTTTACCCCACACAGCTTCACCAGGATACCCCTTACCCCCTTACCCCACACAGCTTCACCAGGATACCCCTTACCCCCTTACCCCACATAGCTTCACCAGGATACCCTTACCCCCCTTACCCCACACAGCTTCACCAGGATACCCCTTACCCCACACAGCTTCACCAGGATACCCCTTACCCCACATAGCTTCACCAGGATACCCCTTACCCTCTTACCCCACACAGCTTCACCAGGATACCCCTTTACCCCACATAGCTTCACCAGGATACCCCTTACCCCACATAGCTTCACCAGGATACCCCTTACCCCCTTACCCCACATAGCTTCACCAGGATACCCCTTACCCTACACAGCTTCACCAGGATACCCCTTACCCCACATAGCTTCACCAGGATACTCCTTTACCCTACATAGCTTCACCAGGATACCCCTTACCCCCTTACCCCACATAGCTTCACCAGGATACCCCTTACCCCACATAGCTTCACCAGGATACTCCTTTACCCCACATAGCTTCACCAGGATACCCCTTACCCCACATAGCTTCACCAGGATACCCCTTACCTCACATAGCTTCACCAGGATACCCCTTACCCCCCTTACCCCACACAGCTTCACCAGGATACCCCTTACCCCACATAGCTTCACCAGGATACCCCTTACCCCACATAGCTTCACCAGGATACCCCTTACCCCCTTACCCCACATAGCTTCACCAGGATACCCTTTACCCCACACAGCTTCACCAGGATACCCCTTACCCCACACAGCTTCACCAGGATACCCCTTACCCCCTTACCCCACATAGCTTCACCAGGATACCCCTTACCCCCTTAACCCACACAGCTTCACCAGGATACCCCTTACCCCCTTACCCCACATAGCTTCACCAGGATACCCCTTACCACACATAGCTTCACCAGGATACCCCTTACCCCACATAGCTTCACCAGGATACATTTACATTTAAGTCATTTAGCAGACGCTCTTATCCAGAGCGACTTACCCCTTACCCCCTTACCCCACACAGCTTCACCAGGATACCCCTTACCCCCTTTACCCCACACAGCTTCACCAGGATACCCCTTACCCCCTTTACCCCACACAGCTTCACCAGGATACCCCTTACCCCCTTACCCCACATAGCTTCACCAGGATACCCCTTACCCCCTTACCCCACATAGCTTCACCAGGATACCCCTTACCCCACACAGCTTCACCAGGATACCCCTTACCCCCTTACCCCACATAGCTTCACCAGGATACCCCTTACCCCACATAGCTTCACCAGGATACCCCTTACCCCACATAGCTTCACCAGGATACCCCTTACCACACATAGCTTCACCAGGATACCCCTTACCCCACACAGCTTCAACAGGATACCCCTTACCCCCCTTACCCCACACAGCTTCACCAGGATACCCCTTACCCCCTTGCCCCACACAGCTTCACCAGGATACCCCTTACCCCCCTTACCCCACATAGCTTCACCAGGATACCCCTTACCCCCCTTACCCCACACAGCTTCACCAGGATACCCCTTATCCCCTTACCCCACACAGCTTCACCAGGATACCCCTTACCCCCTTACCCCACACAGCTTCACCAGGATACCCCTTACCCCCTTACCACACATAGCTTCACCAGGATACCCCTTACCCCCTTACCCCACATAGCTTCACCAGGATACCCCTTACCCCCTTACCCCACACAGCTTCACCAGGATACCCCTTACCCCCTTACCCCACACAGCTTCACCAGGATACCCCTTACCCCCTTTACCCCACACAGCTTCACCAGGATACCCCTTACCCCCTTACCCCACACAGCTTCACCAGGATACCCCTTACCCCCCTTACCCCACACAGCTTCACCAGGATACCCCTTACCCCCTTACCCCACACAGCTTCACCAGGATACCCCTTACCCCACACAGCTTCACCAGGATACCCCTTACCCCACATAGCTTCACCAGGATACCCCTTACCCCACATAGCTTCACCAGGATACCCCTTACCTCACATAGCTTCACCAGGATACCCCTTACCCCCCTTACCCCACACAGCTTCACCAGGATACCCCTTACCCCACATAGCTTCACCAGGATACCCCTTACCCCACATAGCTTCACCAGGATACCCCTTACCCCCTTACCCCACATAGCTTCACCAGGACACCCTTTACCCCACACAGCTTCACCAGGATACCCCTTACCCCACATAGCTTCACCAGGATACCCCTTTACCCCCTTACCCCACATAGCTTCACCAGGATACCCCTTACCCCCTTACCCCACACAGCTTCACCAGGATACCCCTTACCCCCTTACCCCACATAGCTTCACCAGGATACCCCTTACCACACATAGCTTCACCAGGATACCCCTTACCCCACATAGCTTCACCAGGATACATTTACATTTAAGTCATTTAGCAGACGCTCTTATCCAGAGCGACTTACCCCTTACCCCCTTATCCCACATAGCTTCACCAGGATACCCCTTACCCCCTTACCCCACACAGCTTCACCAGGATACCCCTTACCCCCTTTACCCCACACAGCTTCACCAGGATACCCCTTACCCCCTTACCCTACACCCCACATAGCTTCACCAGGATACCCCTTACCCCCTTTACCCCACACAGCTTCACCAGGATACCCCTTACCCCCTTACCCCACATAGCTTCACCAGGATACCCCTTACCCCCTTACCCCACACAGCTTCACCAGGATACCCCTTACCCCCTTACCCCACATAGCTTCACCAGGATACCCCTTACCACACATAGCTTCACCAGGATACCCCTTACCCCATTACACCACATAGCTTCACCAGGATACCCCTTACCCCCTTTACCCCACACAGCTTCACCAGGATACCCCTTACCCCCTTACCCCACACAGCTTCACCAGGATACCCCTTACCCCCTTACCCCACATAGCTTCACCAGGATACCCTTACCCCACACAGCTTCACCAGGATACCCCTTACCCCCTTACCCCACACAGCTTCACCAGGATACCCCTTACCCCACACAGCTTCACCAGGATACCCCTTACCCCACATAGCTTCACCAGGATACCCCTTACCCCACATAGCTTCACCAGGATACCCCTTACCTCACATAGCTTCACCAGGATACCCCTTACCCCCCTTACCCCACACAGCTTCACCAGGATACCCCTTACCCCACATAGCTTCACCAGGATACCCCTTACCCCACATAGCTTCACCAGGATACCCCTTACCCCCTTACCCCACATAGCTTCACCAGGATACCCTTTACCCCACACAGCTTCACCAGGATACCCCTTACCCCACATAGCTTCACCAGGATACCCCTTTACCCCCTTACCCCACATAGCTTCACCAGGATACCCCTTACCCCCTTACCCCACACAGCTTCACCAGGATACCCCTTACCCCCTTACCCCACATAGCTTCACCAGGATACCCCTTACCACACATAGCTTCACCAGGATACCCCTTACCCCACATAGCTTCACCAGGATACATTTACATTTAAGTCATTTAGCAGACGCTCTTATCCAGAGCGACTTACCCCTTACCCCCTTATCCCACATAGCTTCACCAGGATACCCCTTACCCCCTTACCCCACACAGCTTCACCAGGATACCCCTTACCCCCTTATCCCACACAGCTTCACCAGGATACCCCTTACCCCCTTTACCCCACACAGCTTCACCAGGATACCCCTTACCCCACATAGCTTCACCAGGATACCCCTTACCCCCTTTACCCCACACAGCTTCACCAGGATACCCCTTACCCCCTTACCCCACATAGCTTCACCAGGATACCCCTTACCCCCTTACCCCACACAGCTTCACCAGGATACCCCTTACCCCCTTACCCCACATAGCTTCACCAGGATACCCCTTACCACACATAGCTTCACCAGGATACCCCTTACCCCACATAGCTTCACCAGGATACATTTACATTTAAGTCATTTAGCAGACACTCTTATCCAGAGCGACTTACCCCTTACCCCCTTACCCCACACAGCTTCACCAGGATACCCCTTACCCCCTTTACCCCACACAGCTTCACCAGGATACCCCTTACCCCCTTTACCCCACACAGCTTCACCAGGATACCCCTTACCCCCTTACCCCACATAGCTTCACCAGGATACCCCTTACCCCCTTACCCCGCATAGCTTCACCAGGATACCCCTTACCCCACACAGCTTCACCAGGATACCCCTTACCCCCCTTACCCCACATAGCTTCACCAGGATACCCCTTACCCCACACAGCTTCACCAGGATACCCCTTACCCCCTTACCCCACATAGCTTCACCAGGATACCCCTTACCCCACATAGCTTCACCAGGATACCCCTTACCCCACATAGCTTCACCATGATACCCCTTACCACACATAGCTTCACCAGGATACCCCTTACCCCACATAGCTTCACCAGGATACATTTACATTTAAGTCATTTAGCAGACGCTCTTATCCAGAGCGACTTACCCCTTACCCCCTTTACCCCACATAGCTTCAACAGGATACCCCTTACCCCCTTTACCCCACACAGCTTCACCAGGATACCCCTTACCACACATAGCTTCACCAGGATACCCCTTACCCCCCTTACCCCACACAGCTTCACCAGGATACCCCTTTCCCCACACAGCTTCACCAGGATACCCCTTACCCCCCTTACCCCACATAGCTTCACCAGGATACCCCTTACCCCACACAGCTTCAACAGGATACCCCTTACCCCCCTTACCCCACATAGCTTCACCAATATACCCCTTACCCCACACAGCTTCACCAGGATACCCCTTACCCCCCTTACCCCACATAGCTTCACCAGGATACCCCTTACCCCACACAGCTTCAACAGGATACCCCTTACCCCCCTTACCCCACACAGCTTCACCAGGATACCCCTTACCCCACACAGCTTCACCAGGATACCCCTTACCCCCCTTACCCCACATAGCTTCACCAGGATACCCCTTACCCCCCTTACCCCACACAGCTTCACCAGGATACCCCTTACCCCCTTCAGCTTCACCAGGATACCCCTTACCCCACACAGCTTCACCAGGATACCCCTTACCCCCTTACCACACATAGCTTCACCAGGATACCCCTTACCCCCTTACCCCACATAGCTTCACCAGGATACCCCTTACCCCCTTACCCCACACAGCTTCACCAGGATACCCCTTACCCCCTTACCCCACACAGCTTCACCAGGATACCCCTTACCCCCTTTACCCCACACAGCTTCACCAGGATACCCCTTACCCCCTTACCCCACACAGCTTCACCAGGATACCCCTTACCCCCTTACCCCACATAGCTTCACCAGGATACCCTTACCCCCCTTACCCCACACAGCTTCACCAGGATACCCCTTACCCCACACAGCTTCACCAGGATACCCCTTACCCCACATAGCTTCACCAGGATACCCCTTACCCTCTTACCCCACACAGCTTCACCAGGATACCCCTTTACCCCACATAGCTTCACCAGGATACCCCTTACCCCACATAGCTTCACCAGGATACCCCTTACCCCCTTACCCCACATAGCTTCACCAGGATACCCCTTACCCTACACAGCTTCACCAGGATACCCCTTACCCCACATAGCTTCACCAGGATACTCCTTTACCCTACATAGCTTCACCAGGATACCCCTTACCCCCTTACCCCACATAGCTTCACCAGGATACCCCTTACCCCACATAGCTTCACCAGGATACTCCTTTACCCCACATAGCTTCACCAGGATACCCCTTACCCCACATAGCTTCACCAGGATACCCCTTACCTCACATAGCTTCACCAGGATACCCCTTACCCCCCTTACCCCACACAGCTTCACCAGGATACCCCTTACCCCACATAGCTTCACCAGGATACCCCTTACCCCACATAGCTTCACCAGGATACCCCTTACCCCCTTACCCCACATAGCTTCACCAGGATACCCTTTACCCCACACAGCTTCACCAGGATACCCCTTACCCCACACAGCTTCACCAGGATACCCCTTACCCCCTTACCCCACATAGCTTCACCAGGATACCCCTTACCCCCTTAACCCACACAGCTTCACCAGGATACCCCTTACCCCCTTACCCCACATAGCTTCACCAGGATACCCCTTACCACACATAGCTTCACCAGGATACCCCTTACCCCACATAGCTTCACCAGGATACATTTACATTTAAGTCATTTAGCAGACGCTCTTATCCAGAGCGACTTACCCCTTACCCCCTTACCCCACACAGCTTCACCAGGATACCCCTTACCCCCTTTACCCCACACAGCTTCACCAGGATACCCCTTACCCCCTTTACCCCACACAGCTTCACCAGGATACCCCTTACCCCCTTACCCCACATAGCTTCACCAGGATACCCCTTACCCCCTTACCCCACATAGCTTCACCAGGATACCCCTTACCCCACACAGCTTCACCAGGATACCCCTTACCCCCTTACCCCACATAGCTTCACCAGGATACCCCTTACCCCACATAGCTTCACCAGGATACCCCTTACCCCACATAGCTTCACCAGGATACCCCTTACCACACATAGCTTCACCAGGATACCCCTTACCCCACACAGCTTCAACAGGATACCCCTTACCCCCCTTACCCCACACAGCTTCACCAGGATACCCCTTACCCCCTTGCCCCACACAGCTTCACCAGGATACCCCTTACCCCCCTTACCCCACATAGCTTCACCAGGATACCCCTTACCCCCCTTACCCCACACAGCTTCACCAGGATACCCCTTATCCCCTTACCCCACACAGCTTCACCAGGATACCCCTTACCCCCTTACCCCACACAGCTTCACCAGGATACCCCTTACCCCCTTACCACACATAGCTTCACCAGGATACCCCTTACCCCCTTACCCCACATAGCTTCACCAGGATACCCCTTACCCCCTTACCCCACACAGCTTCACCAGGATACCCCTTACCCCCTTACCCCACACAGCTTCACCAGGATACCCCTTACCCCCTTTACCCCACACAGCTTCACCAGGATACCCCTTACCCCCTTACCCCACACAGCTTCACCAGGATACCCCTTACCCCCTTACCCCACATAGCTTCACCAGGATACCCTTACCCCCCTTACCCCACACAGCTTCACCAGGATACCCCTTACCCCACACAGCTTCACCAGGATACCCCTTACCCCACACAGCTTCACCAGGATACCCCTTACCCCACATAGCTTCACCAGGATACCCCTTACCCTCTTACCCCACACAGCTTCACCAGGATACCCCTTTACCCCACATAGCTTCACCAGGATACCCCTTACCCCACATAGCTTCACCAGGATACCCCTTACCCCCTTACCCCACATAGCTTCACCAGGATACCCCTTAACCCACATAGCTTCACCAGGATACCCCTTACCCCCTTACCCTACACAGCTTCACCAGGATACTCCTTTACCCTACATAGCTTCACCAGGATACTCCTTTACCCCCTTACCCCACATAGCTTCACCAGGATACCCCTTACCCCACACAGCTTCACCAGGATACCCCTTACCCCACATAGCTTCACCAGGATACTCCTTTACCCCACATAGCTTCACCAGGATACCCCTTACCCCACATAGCTTCACCAGGATACCCCTTACCTCACATAGCTTCACCAGGATACCCCTTACCCCCCTTACCCCACACAGCTTCACCAGGATACCCCTTACCCCCTTTACCCCACACAGCTTCACCAGGATACCCCTTACCCCCTTTACCCCACACAGCTTCACCAGGATACCCCTTACCCCCTTACCCCACATAGCTTCACCAGGATACCCCTTACCCCCTTACCCCGCATAGCTTCACCAGGATACCCCTTACCCCACACAGCTTCACCAGGATACCCCTTACCCCCCTTACCCCACATAGCTTCACCAGGATACCCCTTACCCCACACAGCTTCACCAGGATACCCCTTACCCCCTTACCCCACATAGCTTCACCAGGATACCCCTTACCCCACATAGCTTCACCAGGATACCCCTTACCCCACATAGCTTCACCATGATACCCCTTACCACACATAGCTTCACCAGGATACCCCTTACCCCACATAGCTTCACCAGGATACATTTACATTTAAGTCATTTAGCAGACGCTCTTATCCAGAGCGACTTACCCCTTACCCCCTTTACCCCACATAGCTTCAACAGGATACCCCTTACCCCCTTTACCCCACACAGCTTCACCAGGATACCCCTTACCACACATAGCTTCACCAGGATACCCCTTACCCCCCTTACCCCACACAGCTTCACCAGGATACCCCTTTCCCCACACAGCTTCACCAGGATACCCCTTACCCCCCTTACCCCACATAGCTTCACCAGGATACCCCTTACCCCCTTACCCCACATAGCTTCACCAGGATACCCCTTACCCCCTTACCCCACATAGCTTCACCAGGATACCCCTTACCCCACACAGCTTCACCAGGATACCCCTTACCCCCTTACCCCACATAGCTTCACCAGGATACCCCTTACCCCACATAGCTTCACCAGGATACCCCTTACCCCACATAGCTTCACCAGGATACCCCTTACCACACATAGCTTCACCAGGATACCCCTTACCCCACACAGCTTCAACAGGATACCCCTTACCCCCCTTACCCCACACAGCTTCACCAGGATACCCCTTACCCCCTTGCCCCACACAGCTTCACCAGGATACCCCTTACCCCCCTTACCCCACATAGCTTCACCAGGATACCCCTTACCCCCCTTACCCCACACAGCTTCACCAGGATACCCCTTATCCCCTTACCCCACACAGCTTCACCAGGATACCCCTTACCCCCTTACCCCACACAGCTTCACCAGGATACCCCTTACCCCCTTACCACACATAGCTTCACCAGGATACCCCTTACCCCCTTACCCCACATAGCTTCACCAGGATACCCCTTACCCCCTTACCCTACACAGCTTCACCAGGATACCCCTTACCCCACATAGCTTCACCAGGATACTCCTTTACCCTACATAGCTTCACCAGGATACTCCTTTACCCCCTTACCCCACATAGCTTCACCAGGATACCCCTTACCCCACACAGCTTCACCAGGATACCCCTTACCCCACATAGCTTCACCAGGATACTCCTTTACCCCACATAGCTTCACCAGGATACCCCTTACCCCACATAGCTTCACCAGGATACCCCTTACCTCACATAGCTTCACCAGGATACCCCTTACCCCCCTTACCCCACACAGCTTCACCAGGATACCCCTTACCCCACATAGCTTCACCAGGATACCCCTTACCCCACATAGCTTCACCAGGATACCCCTTACCCCCTTACCCCACATAGCTTCACCAGGATACCCTTTACCCCACACAGCTTCACCAGGATACCCCTTACCCCACATAGCTTCACCAGGATACCCCTTTACCCCCTTACCCCACATAGCTTCACCAGGATACCCCTTACCCCCTTACCCCACACAGCTTCACCAGGATACCCCTTACCCCCTTACCCCACATAGCTTCACCAGGATACCCCTTACCACACATAGCTTCACCAGGATACCCCTTACCCCACATAGCTTCACCAGGATACATTTACATTTAAGTCATTTAGCAGACGCTCTTATCCAGAGCGACTTACCCCTTACCCCCTTATCCCACATAGCTTCACCAGGATACCCCTTACCCCCTTACCCCACACAGCTTCACCAGGATACCCCTTACCCCCTTATCCCACACAGCTTCACCAGGATACCCCTTACCCCCTTTACCCCACACAGCTTCACCAGGATACCCCTTACCCCACATAGCTTCACCAGGATACCCCTTACCCCCTTTACCCCACACAGCTTCACCAGGATACCCCTTACCCCCTTACCCCACATAGCTTCACCAGGATACCCCTTACCCCCTTACCCCACACAGCTTCACCAGGATACCCCTTACCCCCTTACCCCACATAGCTTCACCAGGATACCCCTTACCACACATAGCTTCACCAGGATACCCCTTACCCCACATAGCTTCACCAGGATACATTTACATTTAAGTCATTTAGCAGACACTCTTATCCAGAGCGACTTACCCCTTACCCCCTTACCCCACACAGCTTCACCAGGATACCCCTTACCCCCTTTACCCCACACAGCTTCACCAGGATACCCCTTACCCCCTTTACCCCACACAGCTTCACCAGGATACCCCTTACCCCCTTACCCCACATAGCTTCACCAGGATACCCCTTACCCCCTTACCCCGCATAGCTTCACCAGGATACCCCTTACCCCACACAGCTTCACCAGGATACCCCTTACCCCCCTTACCCCACATAGCTTCACCAGGATACCCCTTACCCCACACAGCTTCACCAGGATACCCCTTACCCCCTTACCCCACATAGCTTCACCAGGATACCCCTTACCCCACATAGCTTCACCAGGATACCCCTTACCCCACATAGCTTCACCATGATACCCCTTACCACACATAGCTTCACCAGGATACCCCTTACCCCACATAGCTTCACCAGGATACATTTACATTTAAGTCATTTAGCAGACGCTCTTATCCAGAGCGACTTACCCCTTACCCCCTTTACCCCACATAGCTTCAACAGGATACCCCTTACCCCCTTTACCCAACACAGCTTCACCAGGATACCCATAACCACAGATAGATTCACCAGGATACCCCTTACCCCCCTTACCCCACACAGCTTCACCAGGATACCCCTTTCCCCACACAGCTTCACCAGGATACCCCTTACCCCCTTACCCCACATAGCTTCACCAGGATACCCCTTACCCCCTTACCCCACATAGCTTCACCAGGATACCCCTTACCCCACACAGCTTCACCAGGATACCCCTTACCCCCCTTACCCCACATAGCTTCACCAGGATACCCCTTACCCCACACAGCTTCACCAGGATACCCCTTACCCCCTTACCCCACATAGCTTCACCAGGATACCCCTTACCCCACATAGCTTCACCAGGATACCCCTTACCCCACATAGCTTCACCAGGATACCCCTTACCCCCTTACCCCACATAGCTTCACCAGGATACCCCTTACCCCACACAGCTTCACCAGGATACCCCTTACCCCCCTTACCCCACATAGCTTCACCAGGATACCCCTTACCCCACACAGCTTCACCAGGATACCCCTTACCCCCTTACCCCACATAGCTTCACCAGGATACCCCTTACCCCACATAGCTTCACCAGGATACCCCTTACCCCACATAGCTTCACCAGGATACCCCTTACCCCACATAGCTTCACCAGGATACCCCTTACCACACATAGCTTCACCAGGATACCCCTTACCCCACATAGCTTCACCAGGATACATTTACATTTAAGTCATTTAGCAGACGCTCTTATCCAGAGCGACTTACCCCTTACCCCCTTTACCCCACATAGCTTCACCAGGATACCCCTTACCCCCTTACCCCACATAGCTTCACCAGGATACCCCTTACCCCACATAGCTTCACCAGGATACCCCTTACCCCCTTTACCCCACATAGCTTCACCAGGATACCCCTTACCCCCTTTACCCCACACAGCTTCACCAGGATACCCCTTACCCCCTTTACCCCACACAGCTTCACCAGGATACCCCTTACCCCCCTTACCCCACACAGCTTCACCAGGATACCCCTTACCCCACATAGCTTCAACAGGATACCCCTTACCCCCTTTACCCCACACAGCTTCACCAGGATACCCCTTACCCCACATAGCTTCAACAGGATACCCCTTACCCCCCTTACCACACACAGCTTCACCAGGATACCCCTTACCCCCTTACCCCACATAGCTTCACCAGGATACCCCTTACCCCACATAGCTTCACCAGGATACCCCTTACCCCCTTTACCCCACACAGCTTCACCAGGATACCCCTTACCCCCTTTACCCCACACAGCTTCACCAGGATACCCCTTACCCTCTTACCCCACATCGCTTCACCAGGATACCCCTTACCCCACACAGCTTCACCAGGATATGGGGGAATTGAGCTAGAGAAGGGGGGGTAAAGAGAGAGCGGGGGGGGGGGCTAAGGAGTAGTGTTTAGGGAATAGGGGTTGACTACAGACCTGTGCGAAGACCTTCTGCAGCAGGGCCCGACGGTCGGCCTGGGGCAGCTCTGAGGTCTGTGTGGCTCCAGGGGCCTCGGCCATGTGAGGAAGGTCAAAGAACAGATACAGACACTTCACCAGGGTGGAGGGCACCGACATGGTCGTCATGCAGTCCACCGTTTTCTACAGGGAGGAGAAGGACACACACACACACACACACACACACACACACAGACACACACATACGTTACAGAAAGCCCCAGCAGAATCAGCCTTGTAATTACCAGTTATGTACTCAGACACAGTGACTCACTCTTACCTGTGAAAAGTGTGCTTGTGTGTGTTCATTCCGTTCGTGTTTGCACCATGTGTGTGTGTGTGTGTGTGTGTGTGTTCATTCTGTGCGTGTGTGCACCAAGTGTGTGTGATGTGTGTGATCATTCCGTGCGTGTGTGCACCCAGTGTGTGTGTGTGTGTTCATTCCGTGTGTGTGTGCACCATGTGTGTGTTCATTCCGTGTGTGTGTGCACCATGTGTGTGTGTGTGTGTGTGTGTGTGTGTGTGTGTGTGTGTGTGTGTGTGTGTGTGTGTGTGTGTGTGTGTCTCTCATGCGGCAGGCTTTGAACTTTGATAACACTGTCAACCTGTACTGGGGACAGCTCAGTACAGTAATGAGAGTAGTTCTCCCCAAACCTCTGTCTGCCTGTGTGTGTGTGTGTGTGTGTGTGTGTGTGTGTGTGTGTGTGTGTGTGTGTGTGTGTGTGTGTGTGTGTGTGTGTGTGTGTGTGTGTGTGTGTGTGTGTGTGTGTGTGTGTGTGTGTGTGTGTGTGTGTGTGTGTGTGTGTGTCTGTGTGTGTGTGTGTGTGTGAAAATCATGGCTGTTTATTGACACAGAGGGAAAAACACAGAAACAGAAGTGTTCTTATTAATGTAAATGATTCAATCAAACGCTCACACACACACACACACACACACACACACACACACACACACACACACACACACACACACACACACACACACACACACACACACACACAGGTGTATATGTGCAAGGCTGCTGTGTTGTGCTGTGAGCTGAGGAGGGGAGGAGGGGGGAGGAGAGGAGAGGGGAGGGGAGGGGAGGGGAGGACTCATATCGCTGAATCTTTGAGAAGAGCAGTAACACAAAGACACACACAGCAAAACAGAACAGAACAGAACAGAGCAGAGCGGAGAGGAGAGGAGAGGAGAGGAGAGGAGAGGAGAGGAGAGGAGAGGAGAGGGGAGGAGAGGAGAGGAGAGGAGGGGAGGAGAGGAGAGGGGAGGAGAGGGGAGGACTCATATCGCTGAATCTTTGAGAAGAGCAGTAACACAAAGACACACAGAGCAAAACAGAACAGAACAGAACAGAGAGGAGAGGAGAGGAGAGGAGAGGAGAGGAGAGGAGAGGAGAGGGCGAGGAGAAGAGGAGAGGAGAGGAGAGGAGAAGAATGGAGAGGAGAGCAGAGTAGAGGGGAGGAGAGCAGAGGGGAGGAGAGAAGAGGAGAGGGGAGCAGAGGGGAGAAGAGGAGAGGGGAGTAGAGCAGAGGGGGGGGCGAGGGGAGGAGAGGGGAAGAGAGCAGAGGGGAGGAGAGCAGAGGGGAGGAGAGGGGAGGAGAGCAGAGGGGAGGAGAGCAGAGGGGAGGAGAGCAGAGGGGAGGGTGAGGGGAGGAGAGGGGAAGAGAGCAGAGGGGAGGAGAGCAGAGGGGAGGAGAGGGGAGGAGAGCAGAGGGGAGGAGAGGGGAGGGGAGGAGAGCAGAGGGGAGGGCGAGGGGAGGAGAGGGGAAGAGAGCAGAGGGGAGGAGAGCAGAGGGGAGGAGAGGGGAGGGGAGGAGAGGGGAGGAGAGGGGAGCAGAGGAGAGGAGAGCGGAGGAGAGCAGAGGGGAGGGCGAGGGGAGGAGAGGGGAAGAGAGCAGAGGGGAGGAGAGGGGAGGAGAGCAGAGGGGAGGAGAGGGGAGGGGAGGAGAGCAGAGGGGAGGGCGAGGGGAGGAGAGGGGAAGAGAGCAGAGGGGAGAGAGAGGGGAGGAGAGGGGAGGAGAGCAGAGGGGAGGAGAGGGGAGGAGAGCAGAGGAGGAGAGGGGAGGAGGGGAGGAGAGGGGAGGAGAGGGGAGGAGAGCAGAGGAGAGGGGAGGAGAGCAGAGGGGAGGAGAGGGGAGGAGAGGGGAGGAGAGGAGAGGGGGGGGGGGGGGAGGAGAGGGGAGGAGAGCAGAGGAGAGGGGAGGGGAGGAGAGGGGAGGAGAGGGGAGGAGAGCAGAGGAGAGCGGAGGAGAGCGGAGGAGAGGAGAGAGCAGAGGAGAGGGGAGGAGAGGGGAGGAGAGCAGAGGAGAGGAGAGGGGAGGAGAGCAGAGGAGAGGAGAGGGGAGGAGAGGGGAGGAGAGGGGAGGAGAGCAGAGGAGAGGGGAGGGGAGGAGAGCAGAGGAGAGGAGAGGGGAGGAGAGGGGAGGAGAGGGGAGGAGAGCAGAGGAGAGGGGAGGAGAGGAGGCAGAATTTAGAATGTGTTGGAGGATGAACCGAGAGAGAGAGCTGTTGTTGCTATGACGTCAGGTGGAAGGGAGGGCGCCCAGAGGCCCTTTGTTTTACTCTCTGAGACCGCCGAGCTGTGTGTGTGTGTGTGTGTGTGTGTGTGTGTGTGTGTGTGTGTGTGTGTGTGTGTGTGTGTGTGTGTGTGTGTGTGTGTGTGTGTGTGTGTGTGTGTGTGTGTGTGTGTGTGTGTGTGTGTGTGTGTGTGTGTGTGTCTGTCTGTCTGTCTGTGTGTGTGTGTGTGTGTGTGTGTGTGTGTGTGTGTGTGTGTGTGTGTGTGTGTGTGTGTGAATGTGTGTGTGTGTGTGTGTGTGTGTGTGTGTGTGTGCATGCATATGTGAATGTGTGTTGTCGTGCTGTCTGCGACAACGGAACAGGGAACACACACATCCATTACCCCAGCCAGCCAGTCAGCCAGGCAGTCAGTCAATCAGCCAGCCAGTCAGCCAGTCAGTCAGCCAGGGCAGAAAGATGCTCGACACAGAGACAGTAGAAATAGACTGTTCTGTCCCGTTTTGCTTCACAGTCCCGCAATGACCTGGTCTTCACACACATGCTGCCATATAATCACATTACATTATAATAACATTATATTGACCAATGACTTACATCTACCAACTACATGCTACTGTTTAATATCCCTAATGTGTGACGTGTTACTGTTTAATATCTCTGCTGTGTGGACGTGTTACAGGCTACTGTTTAATATCCCTGCTGTGTGGACGTGTTACAGGCTACTGTTTAATATCCCTGCTGTGTGGACGTGTTACAGGCTACTGTTTAATATCCCTGCTGTGTGGACGTGTTACAGGCTACTGTTTAATATCCCTGCTGTGTGGACGTGTTACAGGCTACTGTTTAATATCCCTGCTGTGTGGACGTGTTACAGGCTACTGTTTAATATCCCTGCTGTGTGACGTGTTACAGGCTACTGTTTAATATCCCTGCTGTGTGACGTGTTACTGTTTAATACCCCTGCTGTGTGACGTGCTACAGGCTAATGTTTAATATCCCTGCTGTGTGACGTGTTACAGGCTACTGTTTAATATCCCTGCTGTGTGACGTGTTACAGGCTACTGTTTAATATCCCTGCTGTGTGACAGGCTACTGTTTAATATCCCTGCTGTGTGACGTGTTACAGGCTACTGTTTAATATCCCTGCTGTGTGACGTGTTACAGGCTACTGTTTAATATCCCTGCTGTGTGACAGGCTACTGTTTAATATCCCTGCTGTGTGACGTGCTACAGGCTAATGTTTAATATCCCTGCTGTGTGACGTGCTACAGGCTAATGTTTAATATCCCTGCTGTGGGACGTGTTACTGTTTAATATCCCTGCTGTGTGACGTGTTACTGTTTAATATCCCTGCTGTGTGACGTGTTACTGTTTAATATCCCTGCTGTGTGGACGTGTTACTGTTTAATATCCCTGCTGTGTGACGTGCTACAGGCTAATGTTTAATATCCCTGCTGTGTGACGTGCTACAGGCTAATGTTTAATATCCCTGCTGTGGGACGTGTTACAGGCTACTGTTTAATATCCCTGCTGTGTGGACGTGTTACTGTTTAATATCCCTGCTGTGTGACGTGTTACAGGCTACTGTTTAATATCCCTGCTGTGTGACGTGTTACTGTTTAATATCCCTGCTGTGTGACGTGTTACTGTTTAATATCCCTGCTGTGTGACGTGCTACAGGCTAATGTTTAATATCCCTGCTGTGTGACGTGCTACAGGCTAATGTTTAATATCCCTGCTGTGGGACCTAAACATCAGTGCCACAGGTAACTTCCACAAAGCAGTGAACGATCTGAGAGACAAGAAGGGCCTTGCACTCCATCAAAAATGAACATAAAATTCGACATACCAATTAGGATCTGGCAAAAAATACTTGAATCAGTTATAGAACCCATTGCCCTTTATGGTTGTGAGGCCTGGGGTTTCGCTTACCAACCAAGAATTCAGAAAATGGGACAAACACCAAATTGAGACACTGCATTCAGAATTCAGTAAATATATCCTCTGTGTACAACGTAAAACACCAAATGATGCATGCAGAGCAGAATTAGCTCGATACCCACTAATGATCAAAATCCAGAAAATAGCCGTTAAATTCTACAACCTCCTAAAAGGAAGTGATTCCCAAACCTTCCATAACAAAGTCCTGAGGCTCTGTTCACAAACACAAACAGACCCCACAGAGCCCCAGGGACAGCAACACAATTAGACCCAAGCAAATCATGAGAAAACAAAAAGGTAATTAATTGACACATTGGAAAGAACTAACAAAAGAACTACCAGCCAAATGTATGACCATATTAGAAACCCCTATTTCCCTCAGATTACACAGACCCACTAAGAATTCCCCCCCCCCCAAAAAAAAATCAAATTTTGATAAACTCACATATCTATTGGGTGAAATACCACAGTGTGCCATCACAGCAGCAATATTTGTGACCTGTTGCCACAAGAAAAAGGGCAACCAGTGAAGAACAAACACCATTGTAAATACAACCCATATTTATGTTTATTTATTTTCCCTTTGGTACTTTAACTATTTGCACATCGTTACAACACTGTTTATATACATAATATGACATTTTAAAATGTCTTTATTCCTTTGGAACTCTTGTGAGTGTAATGTTTACTGTTCATTTAAAAATTGTTTATTTCACTTTTGTTTGTCTATTTCACTTGAATTGGCAATGTAAACATATGTTCCCATGCCAATAAAGCCCTGTGAATTGAATTGAGAGACAGCTAGAAAAAGAGAGAGGAGAGAGCAGAGACAAGCTGAGGAGGAGAGAAGGAGACGGGCCTCTTAAAAAGGAAACTAAAGGCTCCAAGTCTCCAACCCGACAAAAGAACATTTCTGATCTCCAGTGAAGCAAGAGAAGAAGAAGAAGGAAGGGAAGAAGCCTCCTCTCTGAAGACTCTCAGACCAGTTGAAAGGAAGTGTTAAAGAATGTCCTTACAGTTTAAAGTGATGTGATGATTGAGGGAGATAAAAAAACAAGTGCATGACATCGTTCCAAAAGGCACCCTATTCCCTATGGATCCTGGTCAAAAGTAGGGCACTGCAATAGGGAATAGGGTGCCATAGGGCCCTGGTCAAAAGTAGTGCACTACATAGGGAATAGGGTGCCATAGGGTTCTGGTCTATTCGGGACGCAGTTCTTAAGTGACATCCTTCCTCCCCTATGGTTCCGCTATGGCCAGATGCTGCTTGACAAATCAACGCATTTGTAATATTGAACAACCTTTCCACAACGTTCTGGGAATGTTGCAGGATAGTTACCCCCTTACCCCCCTACCCTTACAGAATAGTTGCTTGGCTTTGGAACCATTCTCAGCCCATTTAAGGAATTTGACCCCAAAAACAAAAAGGTATTTTGTTGTTATTTCATTACTTAATTGGGATCGACTGGTCGACCTCCAAGGCTTGCAGCTGTACATAGCCCATCTGTAAATAGCCCACCCAACTACCTCATCCCCATATTGTTTTTAATTTACTTTTTTGCACACCACTATTTCTACTTGCACATCCTCATCTGCAGATCTATCACTCCAGTGTTAATTTGCTAAATTGTAATTACTTCGCTACTATTGGCCTATTTATTGTCTTGCCCTCTTACTCCATTTGCACACACTGTCTACAGATTTTTCTATTGTGTTATTGACTGTACGTTTGTTTATCCCACATGTAACTCTGTGTTGTTTTTTTGTCGCACTGCTTTGCTTTATCTTGGCCAGGTCGCAGTTGTAAATGAGAACTTGTTCTCAACTGGCCTACCTGGTTAAATAAAGGTGAAATAAAATACAAAAAGGCAAAGTTTTCCCATTTTGAACCATTTCATGTGTCTGAAGGTAGAATTCTGCATACCCGGCATTCCCAGAGAGCAAATCAAGTGCACCTATAGACCTGCCGCTGGCCAATCAGATAGCTCAGATCACCGTGTCTGCAGTTTCCTGGAGCTACCGACCGTAAAAAAAAAAAGCCTCAAATGCAAAGTCTATACTGTGAGATTTCAAAACTTTTAAAACCATGACTAGACAGAGACTCAACAAATACAGCAAAGAGCTGCTCTTTTTTATGATTAAAAGGTCATTAAGTTGTTATTCAGCACTTTCTGCCTACTTCCACTCACCGCTACAACTACAACTGCAAAGAGTAAAGCAAAGCGTTTCCGAAAAGCTTGCCTTGTTATTATTAGCGGCTTTCGTCATTAATAGAGGGGATATTTCACTTTCTCTGGTCACATGAAATAATGTAGTGCAACTTCAGTTTCGCTATCAGTTGGAAGACCGTGTCTCAGCGGAGGGAGAGAGAGGTGCAAGGCCAGGGAGTTGGGTGAGAGGCAGCCTCACTGCTGCTCCCTCCCTCCCCTCAGACTGACCATCACATGCTTTATATATACTGTATATATATACAGTGGGGCAAAAAAGCCCAAAAAAAATTATGACATAACATTGAAGGTTGTACAATGTAACAGCAATATTTTGACTTATGGATGCCACCCGTTAGATAAAATACGGAACAGTTACGTATTTCACTGAAAGAATAAACGTCTTGTTTTCGAAATGATAGTTTCCGGATTTGACCATATTAATGACATCAGGCTTGTATTTCTGTGTGTTATTATATTATAATTAAGTCTATGATTTGATATTTGATAGAGCAGTCTGACTGAGCGGTGGTAGGCAGCAGCAGGCGCGTAAGCATTCATTCAAAAAGCACTTTACTGCGTTTGCCAGCAGCTCTTCGTAATGCTTCAAGCATTGCGCTGTTTATGCCTTCAAGCCTATCAACTCCTGAGATTAGGCTGGCAATACTAAAGTACCTATTAGAACATCCAATAGTCAAAGGTATATATGAAATACAAATGGTATAGAGAGAAATAGTCTAAGAATTCCTATAATAACTACAACCTTAAACCTCTTACCTTGGAATATTGAAGACTCATGTTAAAAGGAACCACCAGCTTTCATATGTTCTCATGTTCTGAGCAAGGAACTAAAACGTTAGCTTTTTTACATGGCACATATTGCACTTTTACTTTCTTCTCCAACACTTTGTTTTTGCATTATTTAAACCAAATTGAACATGTTTCATTATTTATTTGAGACAAAATAGATTTTATTGATGTATTATATTAAGATAAAATAGAAGTGTTCATTGTTCATTCAGTATTGTTGTAATTGTCATTATTACAAATATATATATATAAAAATTGGCCGATTAATCCGTCTCGGCTTTTTTTGGTCCTCCAATAAATCGGTATCGGTATCAGCGTTGAAAAATCATATATCGGTCGACCTCGTCTGAGCCACTGGAATTCTGATACAGTGAATTATAAGTGAAATAATCTGTCTGTAAACAATTGTTGGAAAAATTACTTGTGTCATGCACAAAGTAGATGTCCTAACCGACTTGCCAAAACTATAGTTTGTTAACAAGAAATTTGTGGAGTGGTTGAAAAACGAGTTTTAATGACTCCAACCTAAGTGTATGTAAACGTCCGACTTCAATTATATATACTTCTGACTTCAACTGTATATATATATATACACTGAACAAAAATATAAACGCAACATGTAAGTGCTGGTCCCATGTTTCATGAGCTGAAATAAAAATATCCCCTTAAATGCTCCATACCCACAAAAAGCTTATTTCTCTCAAATGTTGTGCACAAATTTGTTTACATCCCTGTTAGTGAGCATTTCTCCTTTGCCAAGATAATTCATCCACCTGACAGTTGTGGCATATAAAGAAGCTGACTAAACAGCATGATCATTACACAGGTGCACCAAGTGCTGGGGACAAAATGTGGACACTAAAAGTGCAGTTTTGACACAACACAATACCACAGAGCGTGCAATTGGCATGCTGACTGCAGGAATGTCCACCAGAGCAGTTTTCACACACTTTAATGTTAATTTCTCTACCATAAGCCACCTCCAACATCGTTTTAAAGAATTTGGCAGAATGTCCAACCGGCCTTAAAACCCAGACCAGGTGTACCCGCACCAGCCCAGAACCTCCACATCCGGCTTCTCTCACCTGCTGCATCATCTGAGACCAGCCACCCGGACAGCTGATGAAACTGTGGGTTTGCACAATCGAAGAATTTATGCACAAACGGTCAGCAACCGTCTGAGGAAGACCATCAGCGTGCTCGTCATCCTCACCAGGGTCATCACCGCAGTTCGTAGTCGTAACCAATTTAACTGGGCAAATGCTCACCTTCAAATGGCCACTGACACGCATGGAGAAGTGTGCTCCATGGTAAGAAATGTGACTGTTCCTGGTGCAAAAACAATGTTCTATCCCAGAGCTTGAGTAAATGACATTACTAAGCTGCTCCTGAATGTACTACACCAGGACATGTGGGTTTTAATGACATTACTAAGCTGCTCCTGAATGTACTACACCAGGACATGTGGGTTTTAATGACATTACTAAGCTGTTCCTGAATGTACTACACCAGGACATGGACACTGATTCTATCATAGTCCAGTTGGGTTCTAATGACATAATGAAGGGCAGCTCTGAACAGTTGAAACTGGATTTCAAAGAGCTGATTGACTCTCTGCTAGATAGACACTAATAAAATACCCATCATATCTGGCCCTGTGACCTTCTCTGATCATATCTGGCCCTGTGACCTTCTCTGATCATATCTGGCCCTGTGACCTTCTCTGAATCGTGGCATTGAACACTTTAGCCAGATTATTTCTCTTCACAACTGGCTATGTGATTATTACTGCAGCTCAATGGGTGTAACTTTTGTTGACTATTTCGATACCTTTTGAAAACAGGTTTCATAAGGAGGATGGGATCCACCCAAATCCTATGGGATCCTGGATCCTTTTCACAGCACTATAAGGCTGCGTTTGAGACAATGACTTATCAATGACCCAAGCCCAGCTCAGTTGAGCCCTACTATTGTGTCGCTGAGTTGTCATAATGCTTTAGCAAATGTACATTATCCCAGGGGCGTCGGAAGACACAATGTAAGTCACCTAATTTATGTCCCTCTAACTGCCCTGAATACCTCTGCTGATCCTACAGCTATTGTATGCAGCAATCATGTGCATACTGAACCAGTTTTATGATGTTAGCACTGATGCTGTGTGCCCTAGTAGGAAGTCCACTAACATAAAGCATTTGAGAACATGTACTTCTGCTAAGCTTCCCAGTAAAAGCAATGAAAACAAGCAAGCATCACAGAAAAGTGCTCAAAATTGCCCACGTTTACATATGTAGTTTAAGAAACAAGTTTAATGAAATTAAAAACTTGCTAGTAACAGATGACATTCATATTCTGACAATCTCTGAAACTCACTTAGACAATATATTTGATTATATCATAGTAGCAACAAGGTTATAACATTTACAGACAATACATAAATGCCAGTGGTGGAGGTGTTGCTGTTTATATTCAGAACCACATTCCTGTAAAGATTAGAGACGATCTCATGTTAAATACTGTTGAAATAATATGGCTACAGGTTCATCTGCCTCACCTAAAGCCCATTCTGGTGGGAAGCCGCTATAGACCACCAAGTGCTAACAGTCAGTATCTCGATAACATGTGTGAAATGCATGATAATGTATGTGATATCAACAGAGAGGTATGTTTTCTGGGTGATTTAAATATCGACCGGCTTTCATCAGGCTGCCCACTCAAGAAAAAGCTTCAAACTGTAACCAGTGCCTGCAACCTGGTTCAGATTATCAATCAACCTACCAGGGTAGTTACAAACAGCACAGGAATGAAATCATCCACATGTATTGATCACATCTTTACTAATGCTCCAAATCCATAGGATGCAGTGATCACAATATAGGAGCCATATCTAGGAAAACCAAAGTTCCAAAAGCTGGGCCTAATATAGTGTATAAGAGGTCATACAATACGTTTTGTAGTGATTCCTATGTTGTTGCTGTAAAGAATATCTGTTGGTCTGTGGTGTGTAATGAGGAACAAACAGATGCTACACTTGACACATTTATGAAAATGCTTAATCCAGTCACTAATAAGCACACACCCATTAAGAAAATGACTGTAAAAACGATTAAATCCCCATGAATTGATGAGGAATTTAAAAAATGGTATGGTTGAGAGGGATGAGGCAAAAGGAATGGCAAATAAGTCTGGCTGCACAACCGATTGGAAAACGTACTGCAAATTGAGAAATCATGTGACTAAACAGTTTTTTTTTTTTAAGAGATGAAACTACACTATGAAACAAAGATAAATGGCATAAAGAATGATAGTAAAAAGCTTTGGAGCACCTTAAAATACATTTTGGTAAAAAAAAGCTCACTCAGCTCCATCATTCATTGAATCAGATGGCTCATTCATTACAAAACCAACTGATATTACCAACAACTTTAATGATTATTTAATTGGCCAGACTCAAATCATTAGCCACTTTAATAACGCCACTATAATAATGTTAACATATCTTACATTACTCATCTCAGATGTATATACTGTATTCTATACTATCTACTGTATCTCGCCTATGCCGCTCGGCCATCACTCATCCATATATTTAAATGTACATATTCTTATTCCATCCCTTTAGATTTGTGTGTATTCGGTAGTTGTTGGGGGAAAATGTTAGATTACTTGTTAGATATTACTGCACTGTCGGAACTAGAAGCACAAGCATTTCGCTACAATCGCATTAACATCTGCTAACCAATACCATTTGATTTGATTAGCAAACTTAGGCATGACATGCCAGCAACAAACGCTGACACCACACATCCAAGTATATCTGACCAAATTAGGAAAGACAAGAATTGTAATTTTGAATTACGTAAAGTGAGTGTGGGAGAGGTGAAAAAAATGATTGTTGTCTATCAACAATGACAAGCCACCGGGGTCTGACAATCTGGATAGAAAATTACTGAGGATAATAATGTATGATATTGCCATTCCTATTTGCCACATCTTCAATTTAAGCCTACTAGAAAGTGTGTGCCCTCAGGCCTGGAGGGAAGCTAAAGAGAAATCGATGAGCAAAAAATTGTGGGGGCTGTTTTGTTAGACTTCAGTGCGGCTTTTGACATTATCAAACATAGTCTGCTGCTGGCAAAATGTATGTATGTGTTATGGCTTTACACCCCCTGCTATATTGTGGATAAAGAGTTACAGAACACAGGGGTGTTGTTTAATGGAAGCCTCTCAAATATAATCCAGTTAGAATTAGGAATTCCCCAGGGTTGCTGTCTAGGCCCCCTTACTTTTTTCAATCTTTACTAACGACATCCCATTGGCTTTTAGTAAAGCCAGTGTGTCGATGTATGTGGATGACTCAACACTATACACGTCAGCTACTACAGCAACTGCAACACTCAACAAAGAGCTGCAGTTCGTTTCAGAGTGGGTGGCAAGGAATAAGATAGTTGTTTAAATATTTAGGACTAAAAGCATCGTATTTGGAACAAAACACTTACTAAACCCTAAATCTCAACTAAATATGTGGAAATTGAGCAAGTTGAGGTGACTAAACTGCTTGGAGTAACCCTGGATTGTAAACTGTCATGCTCAAAATATATTGATACAACAGTAGCTAAGATGGAGAGAAGTCTGTCTATAATAAAGCGATGCTCTGCCTTCTGAACAGCACTATCAACAAGGCAGGTCCTACAGGCCCTAGTCTAGTTTTATCACACCTGGAATACTGTTCAGTTGTGTGGTCAGGTGTCACAAAGAGGGACTTTGGAAAATTGCAATTGGCTCAGAACAGAGCAGCACAGATGGCCCTTGGATGTACACAGAGAGCTAACATTAATAATTTGCATGTCAATCTCTCCTGGCTCAAAATGGAGGAAAGATTTACTTCATCACTACTTGTATTTATGAGAGGAATTGAGATGTTGAATGCACCGAGCTGTCTGTTTAAACGACTAGCACACAGCTCAGACACCCATCCATACCCCACAAGACATGCTACCAGGGAGTCTCTTCACAGTCCCCAAGTCCAGAACAGACTATGGGAGGTGCACAGTACTACATAGAGCCATGACTACATGGAACTCTATTCCACATCAAGTAACTGATACAAGTAGTATAATCAGATTTAAAAAAACATTTTAAAAACATACACCTGGAACAACGGGGATGTGAAGCAACACAACTTAGGTCAGTTAGGATCACCACTTCATTTTAAGAATGTGAAATGTCAGAAAAATAGTAGAGAGAACGATTTATTTCAGCTTTTATTTCTTTCATCACATTCCCAGTGGGTCAGAAGTTTACATACACTCAATTAGTATTTGGTAGCATTGCCTTTAAATTGCTTAACTTGGGTCAAACGTTTTGGGTAGCCTTCCACAAGCTTCCCACCATAAGTTGGGTGAATGTTGGCCCATTCCTCCTGACAGAGCTGGTGTAACTGAGTCAGGTTTGTAGGCCTCCTTGCTCGCACACGCCTTTTCAGTTATTTTTTCAGTTCTGCCCACAAATTTCTATAGGATTGAGGTCAGGGCTTTGTGATGGCCACTCCAATACCTTGACTTTGTTGTCCTTAAGCCATTTTGCTACAACTTTGGAAGTATGTTTGGGGTCATTGTCCATTTGGAAGACCCATTTGCGACCAAGCTTTAACTTCCTGACTGATGTCTGGAGATGATGCTTCAATATATCCACATAATCTTCCTCCCTCATGATGCCATCTATTTTGTGAAGTGCACCAGTCCCTCCTGTAGCAAAGCACCCCCACAACATGATGCTGCCGCCCCCGTGCTTCATGGTTGGGATGGTGTTCTTCGGCTTGCAAGCGTTCCCCTTTTTCCTCCAAACATAACAATGGTCATTATGGGCAAACAGTTCTATTTTTGTTTCATCAGACCAGAGGACATTTCTCCAAAAAGTACGATCTTTGTCCCCATGTGCAGTTGCAAACCGTAGTCTGGCTTTTTTATGGCGGTTTTGGAGCAGTGGCTTCTTCCTTGCTGAGCGGCCTTTCAGCTTATGTCGATATAGGACTCGTTTTACTGTGGATATATATATATATAGATACTTTTGTACCCGTTTCCTCCAGCATCTTAACAAGGTCCTTTGCTGTTGTTCTGGGATTGATTTGCACTTTTCGCACCAAAGTACGTTCATCTCTAGGAGACAGAACGCATCTCCTTCTTGAGCGGTATGATGGCTGTGTGGTCCCATTGTGTTGATACTTGCGTACTATTGTTTGTACAGATGAACGTGGTACCTTCAGGCGTTTGGAAATTGCTCCCAAGGATGAACCAGACTTGTGGAGGTCAACAATTTTTTGGGCTGTTTTCTTTTGATTTTCCCATGATGGCAAGCAAAGAGCCACTGAGTTTGAAGGTAGGTCTTGCAATACATCAAATGATGTAAATTAGCCTATCAAAAGCTTCTAAATCCATTTTCTGGAATTTTCCAAGCTGTTTGTCCAAGCTGCTTCTAAATCCATTTTCTGGAATTTTCCAAGCTGTTTGTCCGGCTGCGACAGAGCCTGGACTCGAACCAGGATCTCTAGTGGCACAGCTATCACTGAGATGCAGTACCTTAGACCACTGAGACAGAGCCTGGGCTCGAACCAGGATCTCTAGTGGCACAGCTAACACTGAGATGCAGTACCTTAGACCACTGCGCCACTCGAGAGGCCCTAGAACTGTTTTTAATTGGTTAATGTTGCATAGGCCAATGTTTTTTATGTAATCTTTAAAAAACATCTGAGCGGTAGTTCTCTGCTTGCATTTTGACTCAGGAAAGGTTGGTGACCTCTGCTTTAACAGAACTTTCCAGGAAAGGTTGGTGACCTCTGCTTTAACAGAACTTTCCAGGAAAGGTTGGTGACCTCTGCTTTAACAGAACTTTCCAGGAAAGGTTGGTGACCTCTGCTTTAACAGAACTTTCCAGGAAAGGTTGGTGACCTCTGCTTTAACAAAACTTTCCAGGAAAGGTTGGTGACCTCTGCTTTAACAAAACTTTCCAGGAAAGGTTGGTGAGTTCTGCTTTAACAAAACTTTCCAGGAAAGGTTGGTGAGTTCTGCTTTAACAAAACTTTCCAGGAAAGGTTGGTGAGTTCTGCTTTAACAAAACTTTCCAGGAAAGGTTGGTGAGTTCTGCTTTAACAAAACTTTCCAGGAAAGGTTGGTGACCTCTGCTTTAACAAAACTTTCCAGGAAAGGTTGGTGACCTCTGCTTTAACAGAACTTTCCAGGAAAGGTTGGTGACCTCTGCTTTAACAGAACTTTTTATAAAAGGTTGGTGACCTCTGCTTTAACAGAACTTTCCAGGAAAGGTTGGTGAGTTCTGCTTTAACAGAACTTTCCAGAAAAGTTATAACATTTCATTTCAATGTTGGTAATGTTCTAGAAACCTTCTCCAAATAGTTCAAAGAACATTAAGAAACAAAATGTTCATCTGTGGGAATATCAGGACTTCAGCGTAACGTTTTCTACAGGTTTCCTCATGGTTATATTTAAAGTCATGTTCTCAAATGGGTTCCGAAGACGTTAAGAAAACGTTCCATAAAAAATAAAAAAATAAAAACACAAGAAAACATTCTAAGAACGTTCTCTGAACGTGACTAAAAGTTCTTTAAACATATACATTCCATTCTCATATCCTCCATCTTGTTAAGTGTGTTCCGGTGGGTTGGCCACGCCCACTAATTGGTCACACCTGATCTTAATGAGTACTTGTTTTCCTTTGAAATGGGGACTGATTAAATAGACTAAAATGAACAGCTTTGAATGCGTAAAAAACAACATGTCGTGCTAGCTCCATCATGGTGGCACAGCGGACGAATTCCACTGAAAGACAACAGGAGATATGTTCCAATCTCACAGATGCCGTGTGACAAATAAATAAATATGTTTGCATGATTAATGCCTAAGGAAAATCATTTCCAAGTGTCCTATGTGGTTGTTTAATACAGTTAACCCAAAATAAGAACACAGTGTTATTAAAAGTCAGTGAAAGTTAAGGAAGTACATTTTTTTTTCAAAGCTCCAAAATAACGAGTGATGTGCAGTTCTCTTTTTATTGATTCGAGAGTCATGATTTGTTTTTCTGAGTGACTCGTTCATTTTAGTTGTTCGTTTGACTTGCTAGTGCTGGCAGCAATGAGTCCTACAGCAGGATCAATACACGCTCCTCCAGCTCAGCGGCTCCAGAGACGTGCTCCGACTACCAACTGTCTGTCATATTACGCGCAAGGAAGTAGATCATGAGCATAGACAAGAAAAATACATGTTTAGAACCAATAATTGATCGCATGGTGCAAGAATGACTGCTATTAATTGATTATTGAATGTTATGATGGACACAGCTTTGTAGAACCAAAACATACATACACAGCTTCTGCTCAACAAACTCAAACTCGAGAACAAATTGTTTCGGGTCTGCAGTTTACAAATGACTGTGCTTTATCACCTTGCCTGGCTACCCAGACTACTTCCTCCGGCCAAACGCTACGCCATGGACGTTTTTTTACTCCACAATGGAAAGTATGTAGCGAACGACAGAGCAGAGGAAGAGTCGCCAGGCTACTTTACCGCCCTCATGGCAGACAAGCATTACGCCAAGAGTCGTTCACAATCTAGTCCGGTTGTGGCCACAACTAGACCTCGTTTCAAATGTATTAAGACGTATATGCCTTCACATCGACAAAAAGTACATTGTTTAAAGCACATGTTAACAAGTCTCACAGTCACAAATGATAGCTCCAATAACCCTTCTATGGTGAACGACATATGAACTAAAAGGCTCGTAGAATCATGACTCTTTCGAGTTTTCAGTTCATCGTTTGCCGGTAGGGGTTCCTGCTCTGGGCATTACTAACTCAAATGAGTCGAAAGATTCGTTTTTTGACTTAATAACCTCTTAGGGAACCCTTAACGACTCGAAAAGATCCAACTCAGCCCAACTCATCCAAATCAGCCTAACTTCCAATCACTACAAATAACCTATTATCTGCGTAAAACGTTGTCAGAACCTCCCTGCAATGTAATTTTTGTTTGTTTGTTTTATCGGTCAGGAAACGTATGGATTCGTTCCCACAACCAATGTGAAACCAAAAACATACGTTCCCACAACCAATGTGAAACCAAAAACATACGTTCCCACAACCAATGTGAAACCAAAAACATACGTTCCCACAACTTCAAAGGAACCCAATGTGTTAGCTGGGTTACTGTGTCTGGAACAGGTTCTCCTCCGATCTCTCCAATAAGAGGCAATACATCACTATTGGAGAGTCCAGATCGGAGGACACTGCAGTCCCACAGGGGTCAGTGCTGGGGCCTACACTGTTTTTAAACCGACATGCTCCCTTCTCAGACACTCGAACATCAACTTCCATCGCCACACCTCACAATTCCCCAGGTTTACATTAAGACCAAACCGTACACCATCTCTGCCCTAGCAAAACTCAGCAGCTGCCTAGAGTAACATCAGCCCATGGATGAAAGAGAACTTCCCTCCAGTTGAACAGTAGTAAGACTGAGGAGTTGCTTATTGGGACACCCAAGCAGGTCACCAGTGGAGGAAACATCTGCCCTACAATCAACGGACAGTCAATCCTCTGTCCACTGTCATCTCCAACCTAGGAGTCAAGTTTGATCCTTCTCTGTTCACATAAAACAAATACACTATATATATATATATACACACAAAAGTATGTGGACACCCCTTCAAATATGTGGATTTAGCCACACCCCTTGTTGACAGGTGTATAAAATTGATCACACAGCCATGCAATCCCCATAGACAAACATTGGCAGTAGAATGGTCTTACTGAAGAGTTCTGTAATGTTCAATGTGACACCGTTATAGGATGCCACCTTTCCAACAAGTCAGTTCGTCAAATTTCTGCCCTGCTTGAGCTGACAGGTCAAATGTAAGTGCTGTTTTCGTGAAGTGGAAACGTCTAGGAGAAACAACGGCTCAGCCGTGAACTGGTAGGCCACACAAGCTCACAGAACACGACCACGCTGAAGCGTGTAAAAAATTGTCTGTCCTCGGTTGCAACACTCACTACTGAGTTCCAAACTGCCTCTGGAAGCAACGTCAGCACAATAACTGGTCATCAAAAGCTTCATGAAATGGGTTTCCATGGCCGAGCAGCCGCACACAAGCCTAAGATCACCATGCGCAATGCAAAGCGTCGGCTGGAGTGGTGTAAAGCTCGCCACCATTGGACTCTGGAGCAGTGGAAACGCGTTGTCTGGAGTTATGAATCACGCTTCACCATCTGGCAGTCCGACAGACGAGTCTGGGTTTGGCGGATGCCAAGAGAATGCTACCTGCCTCAATGCATAGTGCTAACTGTAAAGTTTGGTGGAGGAGGAATAATGGTCTGGGCCTGTTTTTCATGGTTCAGGCCCCTTAGTTCCAGTGAAGGGAAATCTTAACACTACAGCATACAGCGACATTCTAGACGATTCTGTGCTTCCAACTTTGTGGTAACAGTTTGGGGAAGGCCCTTTCCTGTTTCAGCGTGACAACGCCCCCCGTGCACAAAGCATACAGAAATGGTTTGTCAAGATCGGTTTGGAATAACTTGACTGGCCTGCACAGAGCACTCACCTCAACCCCTTCAAACACCTTTGCGATGAATTGGAAAGCCGAATGCGAGCCAGGCCTAATTGTCCAACAACATCAGTGGCCGACCTGTCAAAAGTCCCCGCAGCAATGTTACAACATCTAGTGGAAAGCCTTCCCAGAAGAGTAGAGGCTGTTATAGCAGCAAAGGGGGGGACCAACTCCATATTAATACCCATTGATTTTGTAATGAGATGTTAGACAAGCAGGTGTCCACATACTTTTGGTCATGTAGTGTATCTTGGTCATACCGTCCCTCTCCCAGCCAGATGCAGAGAAACTTATCCATGCCTTCCATCTTATCTCGGATCGAAAACGCGCTGCATGGGGGCCTCCCAGACTAATCACTACAGAGGCTCCAACTAATCCAGAACAGTGCTGCCAGGGTCCTGACCAGGACCAAGAAGTCCGACCACATCACCCCGATCCTGCCCAAACTGGCTAGCGGTCAACTACAGGATTGACTTCAAAAATCCAACTGTTTTGTATTTAAAGCCTTGAATGGATTGAGGCCCACCTACATCAGCGATCTCATCTCAACCAGCGAGACACCTCGCACTCTCCCCGCTCCAGCCACGTCTCCGAACTATGGGGGACCGAGCCTTCTGCTCCCTCGCCCCTCCCCTATGGAAATCTCTCCCTGACCATCTGTGAGGCAATCTATCACAATCTATCACTTGACAAATTGGCCTTAAAATCCACTTCTACAGACGGTCTTTCTTCTTATAGTCCTAATGGATTTAGCACCTAGCCCACTATTGCTATTTTACCTGCCTTGATTCAAAATGGATGCCGATTATTTATTTTTTTACACAGATTTTATGTATTAACTCTATGATGAAAAGCGCTATACAAATTAAATGTATTATTATTTGCAATACACATTTGCATTGCACACTGGGTGATAATAAGGTTGGTTGGTATCCAGATGTTCCTAGTGTTCCTGTACCATACCAGGGTATATGATATTAGGAACGCAATTTCTTTCCAAATGTAATTATTAACTTTTTTAAATTTAAATTACGCACAACACAATTTAGACAGCAGCGATCTTGATCCAGGAAGGGATGGATGGTCTCTGCTGTAACCAAGAAACTTGATTTTGCAAGCTAGCACACCTAGCTAGCATGTTAGCAAAACCAAATGCATAGCTGGAGCCCTGAACCCCCCCCCCCCCCTCCCGTATTGAAAATCATACTGTCGGTATACCGCCCAAGCCTAGGTGATACACACAGAAACAGGCTCAGTTCAGTACCACCCACCTGTCCCGTACCACCCACCTGTCCCGTACCACCCACCTGTCCCGTACCACCCACCTGTCCAGAGGATGCTAGCAGGTTGATGGTGGTCAGTAGCATCCAGCCACGTGACGCCTCTTCACTCTGGTTCACCTCCAGGAACTGGACTATGGCTCTACTGGCTGCCTCTGTGGAGAGAACACACACACGCACACACAGCATGGAATCAGTATCATAATAGACTGTTTTATATTACAATAGAAACTGGACTATGGCTCTACTGGCTGCCTCTGTGGAGAGAACACACACACACACACACACACACAGCATGGAATCAGTATCATAATAGACTGTTTTATATTACAATAGAAACTGGACTATGGCTCTACTGGCTGCCTCTGTGGAGAGAACACACACACACACACACAGCATGGAATCAGTATCATAATAGACTGTTTTATATTACAATAGAAACTGGACTATGGCTCTACTGGCTGCCTCTGTGGAGAGAACACACACACACACACACACACACACACACACACACACACACACACACACACACACACACACACACACACACACACACACACACACACACACACACACACACACACACACACACACACACACAAACACAGCATAGTATCAGTATCATAACAGACTGTGTGTTATATTATCAAATCAAATGTATTTATATAGCCCTGACATCAACTGGTATCTCAAAGTACTGTACAGAAACCCAGCCTAAAACCCCAAACAGCAAGCAATGCAGGTGTAGAAGCACGGTGGCTAGGAACAACTCCCTAGAAAGGCCAAAACCTAGGAAGAAACCTAGAGAGGAACCAGGCTATGAGGGGTGGCCAGTCCTCTTCTGGCTGTGCCGGGTGGAGATTATAACAGAACATGGCCAAGATTTTCAAATGTTCATAAATGACCAACAGGGTCAAATAATAATAATCACAGTAGTTGTCGAGGGTGCAGCAAGTCAGCACCTCAGGAGTAAATGTCAGTTGGCTTTTCATAGCCGATCATTGAGAGTATCTCTACTGCTCCTGCTGTATCTAGAGAGTTGAAAACAGCAGGTCTGGGACAGGTAGCACGTCCGGTGAACAGGTCAGGGTTCCATAGCCGCAGGCAGAACAGTATCATAACAGACTGTGTTATATTACAATATCATAATAGACTGTGTTATATTACAGTATCATAATAGACTGTGTTATATTACAGTATCATAATAGACTGTGTTATATTACAGTATCATAATAGACTGTTATATTACAGTATCATAATAGACTGTGTTATATTACAGTAGCATAATAGACTATGTGTTATATTACAATAGGAACTAGACTATGTGTATATTACAGTATCATTGTAGACTGTGTTATATTACAATATCATAATAGACTATGTGTTATATTACAATAGGAACTGGACTATGGCTCTACTGGCTGCCTCTGTGGAGAGAACACACACACACACACACACACACACACACACACACACACACACACACACACACACACACACACACACACACACACACACACACACACACACACACACACACACACACACACACACACACACACACGTTGGTCAGCGCGAGCGAGAATTCCTTACATTCGGCGGTGTGTGTGTGTGTGTGTGTGTGTGTGTGTGTGTGTGTGTGTGTGTGTGTGTGTGTGTGTGTGTGTGTGTGTGTGTATATATACAGTTGAAGTCAGAAGTTTACATACACTTAGGTTGGAGTCATTAAAACTTGTTTTTCAACCACTCCACAAATTTCTTGTTAACAAACTATAGCTTTGGCAAGTCGGTTAGGACATCTACTTTGTGCATGACACAAGTCATTATTCCAACAATTGTTTACAGACAAATTATTTCACTTATAATTCACTGTATCACAATTCCAGTGGGTCAGAAGTTTACATACACTAAGTTGACTGTGCCTTTAAACAGCTTGTAAAATTCCAGAAAATCATGTCATGGTTTTAGAAGCTTCTGACAGGCTAATTGACATCATTTGAGTCAATTGGAGGTGTACCTGTGGATGCATTTTAAGCCTGCCTTCAAACTCAGTGCCTCTTTGCTTGACATCATGGGAAAATTAAAATCAATCAGCCAAGACCTCAGAAAAAAAATTGTAGACCTCCACGAGTCTGGATCAACATTGGGAGCAATTTCCAAATGCCTGAAGGTACCACGTTCATCTGTACAAACAATAGTACGCAAGTATAAACGCAGTGGGACCACGCAGCCGTCATAACGCTCAGGAAGGAGACGCATTCTGTCTCCTAGAGATGAACGTACTTTGGTGCGAAAAGTGCAAATCAATCCCAGAACAGCAGCAACGGACCTTGTGAAGATGCTGGAGGAAACAGGTACAAAAGTATCTATATCCACAGTAAAAACGAGTCCTATATCGACATAACCTGAAAGGCCGCTCAGCAAGGAAGAAGCCACTGCTCCAAAACCGGCATAAAAAAGCCAGACTACGGTTTGCAACTGCACATGGGGACAAAGATCGTACTTTTTGGAGAAATGTACTCTGGTCTGATGCAAAAAAATTAGAACTGTTTGCCCATAATGACCATCGTTATGTTTGGAGGAAAAAGGGGGAGGCTAGCAAGCCGAAGAACACCATCCCTACCGTGAAGCACGGGGTGGCAGCATCATGTTGTGGGGGTGCTTTGCTGCAGGAAGGACTGGTGCACTTCACAAAATAGATGGCATCATGAGGGGGGAAATTATGTGGATATATTCAAGCAACATCTCAAGACATCAGTCAGGAAGTTAAAGCTTGGTCGCAAATGAGTCTTCCAAATGGACAATGACCCCAAGCATACTTCCAAAGTTGTGGCAAAATGGCATAAGGACAACAAAGTCAAGGTATTGGAGTGGCCATCACAAAGCCCTGACCTCAATACCATAGAAAATTTGTGGGCAGAACTGAAAAAGCATGTGCGAGCAAGGAGGCCTACAAACCTGACTCAGTTACACCAGCTCTGTCAGGAGGAATGGGCCAACATTCACCCAACTTATTGTGGGAAGCTTGTGGAAGGCTACCCGAAATGTTCGACCCAAGTTAAGCAATTTAAAGGCAGTGCTACCAAATACTAATTGAGTGTATGTAAACTTCTGACCCACTGGGATTGTGACGAAAGAAATAAAAGCTGAAATAAATCATTCTCCCTACTAATATTCTGACATTTCACATTCTTAAAATAAAGTGGTGATCCTAACTGACCTAACACAGGGAATTTTTACTCGGACTAAATGTCAGGAATTGTGAAAAATTGAGTTGAAATGTATTTGGCTAAAGTGTATGTAAACTTCCGACTTCAACTGTGTGTGTGTGTGTGTGTGCGTGTATATGTGTGTGTGTGTGTGTGTGTGTGTGTGTGTGTGTGTGTGTGTGTGTATCTAGCTGTTTTAGTTCTCCTTTTAGAGCTGCCGTGCCGTTGGTCGGTAGTCAAAGGAAGACTGATAACACACACTGACCTGGAGAGAGACCTGACGACAGCAGAGGAAACACTAGCAGGAGGTTTTGAAAGCTTTTGGTTGGGGCCAACTTTTCATACAGGGGAATCATGAACGAACAACTCCCCATTCTGTTTTCATACAGGGGAATCATGAACGAACAACTCCCCATTCTGTTTTCATACAGGGGAATCATGAACGAACAACTCCCCATTCTGTTTTCATACAGGGGAATCATGAACGAACAGCTCCCCATTCTGTTTTCATACAGGGGAATCATGAACGAACAACTCCCCATTCTGTTTTCATACAGGGGAATCATGAACGAACAGCTCCCCATTCTGTTTTCATACAGGGGAATCATGAACGAACAGCTCCCCATTCTGTTTTCATACAGGGGAATCATGAACGAACAGCTCCCCATTCTGTTTTCATACAGGGGAATCATGAACGAACAACTCCCCATTCTGTTTTCATACAGGGGAATCATGAACGAACAACTCCCCATTCTGTTTTCATACAGGGGAATCATGAACGAACAACTCCCCATTCTGTTTTCATACAGGGGAATCATGAACGAACAACTCCCCATTCTGTTTTCATACAGGGGAATCATGAACGAACAACTCCCCATTCTGTTTTCATACAGGGGAATCATGAACGAACAACTCCCCATTCTGTTTTCATACAGGGGAATCATGAACAGCTCCCCATTCTGTTTTCATACAGGGGAATCATGAACGAACAACTCCCCATTCTGTTTTCATACAGGGGAATCATGAACGAACAGCTCCCCATTCTGTTTTCATACAGGGGAATCATGAACGAACAGCTCCCCATTCTGTTTTCATACAGGGGAATCATGAACGAACAGCTCCCCATTCTGTTTTCATACAGGGGAATCATGAACGAACAACTCCCCATTCTGTTTTCATACAGGGGAATCATGAACGAACAACTCCCCATTCTGTTTTCATACAGGGGAATCATGAACGAACAACTCCCCATTCTGTTTTCATACAGGGGAATCATGAACGAACAACTCCCCATTCTGTTTTCATACAGGGGAATCATGAACGAACAACTCCCCATTCTGTTTTCATACAGGGGAATCATGAACGAACAACTCCCCATTCTGTTTTCATACAGAATCACTGACCCTAATCAAAATCCCTTTTCACCAAGCCTATATTTCTGGAAGATAATAACATTGTAATAAATCGGTGATGACTACGAATGTCCATCTTTCTCTTTAAACACGATTCGATACGTACAGTTATCTAGCTAGATCCACGGTTTCCGATACAGGGACGAGATATGTTTTTTAGTTTAAAACGAATCCAGTGTGATTCGGTTTGATTAGAGGAATGAATCAATGCGATTCGTGTTCGATGTGTTAGACATTTGTTGTATTTAAACACATTCACTTTCCATTCTGAATTCAAATCTGTTGCTGATGGAGATCACGAGCTAGGACCTGAATCGTTCCATCTATATTGGTGGCATTACAGCAGACGGTATATGAATTCCAAGGTGATGAAATGCGGTCCGTGATCAGTAACAAAGCCATGTGGGGAAGTCTTGTGGTGCAAAGGTCGGAGTGTGAAGCCTGGAGTCATGTAAAGATATCCTTGGCAGTCACAGTGTTCTCTCCAGGATGGAACAACACTATATGGCTCAAAAGTATATGGACACCTCTTTAAATGAGTGGATTCAGTTATTTTGGCCACACCCCTTGCTGACAGGTGTATAAAATTGAAGAGAATTAAACTGAAGAGCTCAGACTTTCAACATGGCACCGTCATAGGACAGTTAGTCAAATTTCTGCCCTGCTAGAGCTGCCCCGGTCAACTGTCAGTGCTGTTATTGTGAAGTGGAAACGTCTAGGAGCAACAACGGCTCAGCCGTGAAGTGGTAGACCACACAAGCTCATAGAATGGGACTAACGAGTGCTGACCTCGGTTGCAACACTCACTACCAAGTTAGATTGGAGCTTCATGAAAAGGGTTTCCATGGCCGAGCAGCCGCACACAAGCCTAAGATCACCATGCGCAATGCAAAGCGTTGGCTTGAGAGGTGTAAGGCTCGCGCCTTTGGACTCTGGAGCAGTGGAAACGCGTTCTCTGGAGTGATGAATCACGCTTCACCATCTGGCAGTCCGACAGACAAATCTGGGTTTGGCAGATGCCAGGAGAACGCTACCTGCCCCAATGCATAGTGCCAACTGTAAAGTTTGGTGGAGGAGGAATAATGGTCTGGGGCTGTTTTTCATGGTTCGGGCCACTTAGTTCCAGTGAAGGGAAATCTTAACGCTACAGCATACAATGACATTCTAGACAATTCTGTGCTTCCAACTTTGTGGCAACAGTTTGGGGAAAGCTCTTTCCTGTTTCAGAATAACAAGCCCCCGTGCACAAAGCAAGGTCCATACAGAAATGGTTTGTCAAGATCAGTGTGGAAGAACTTGACTGGCCTGCACAGGGGCCCTGACCTCAACCCCATCGAATACCTGTGGGATGAATTCGAACGCTGACTATGAGCCAGGCTTTATCGCCCAACATCAGTGCCCGACCTCACTAATGCTCTTGAGGCTGAATGGAAGCAAGTCCCTGCAGAAATGTTCCAACATCTAGTGGAAAGCCTTCCCAGAAGAGTAGAGGCTGTTATAGCAGCAAAAGGGGGAACAAACTCCATATTATTGCACATGATTTTGGAATGAGATGTTCCCACGAACAGGTGTCCACATACTTTTAGTCATGTAGTATATCAAAGGATGGTCAAGCTGAGTGACAGCTTTACTCCATCCATCCCTCTGATCATAAGCCAGTCCTCTTTTCCCTCACTCCATCCCTCACTCCTTCTCTGTCAGTTAGGTCCACATTTCACCCAAAACAGGTGTATAAAGCATCTCAAACCAGACCAGGGGCCATGTGTATAAATCATCACGAGGGGCCATGTGTATAAATCATCACGAGGGGCCACTTCATCCATCCAGCTTACGAGCTCCAACACTGAGCAGTGAGAATCAAGGTAATAAGTAAGTTGGTATTTTGGTAATGTTGCTCTAGAGCTGTTGCTTAGACACCTATCTGAGCTAGCACGAATAACAAGACAGCTCCACTGATACTGACGAGCTGTAGCGTCAGATCAGAAGCTGTGAAGGGCTGTAGCATCAGATCAGAAGCTGTGAAGGGCTGTAGCGTTAGATAAGAAGCTGTGAAGGGCTGTAGCGTTAGATAAGAAGCTGTGAAGGGCTGTAGCGTCAGATCAGAAGCTGTGAAGGGCTGTAGCGTCAGATCAGAAGCTGTGAAGGGCTGTAGCGTTAGATCAGAAGCTGTGAAGGGCTGTAGCGTTATATAAGAAGCTGTGAAGGGCTGTAGCGTTAGATAAGAAGCTGTGAAGAGCTGTAGCGTTATATAAGAAGCTGTGAAGGGCTGTAGCGTTAGATAAGAAGCTGTGAAGAGCTGTAGCGTCAGATAAGAAGCTGTGAAGGGCTGTAGCGTCAGATCAGAAGCTGTGATTAAGAACTGCTGTGCTCAGACAAACCTGACATGATCTAAATTGAGGAGACTTTAACCACCCACAGTATGTTTAATTAGTACGGGGTGGCAGCTTAGCAACAGCCCAGGCGATGGACTGTAGCAGGCAAAAAAACGTTGCAGCGAAGTTGACTTAAGACTGACACCAGAAATAGGCCAAAATATATATTTTAGGGGAACAGTGAGACAGACACGTGTAGCCCCTCCCTTGGGAAAGAGTTCTTCTGACCTCAACGGGACCATCTGGTTAAATAAATCCACTGACCTGTGGACTTGTTGGAGGCCCTCCGTCTGATCTCAGTGACCATGAGCCGGGACACCTGGGTAGTGAACTGAAGGAGGTCCTGGAACTTCTCCGTCATGGTGCTGGGGGGAGCGTTACCAAACACCTGCAAAAGGTCAAAGATTAACAGTCAAAAGGAAGGCCCTAAAAAGACTCCATCCACCCTAGTCATAGACTCTCTGCTACCGCACGGCTAGCGGTACCGGAGCGCCAAGTCTAGGTCCAAGAGGCTTCTAAACAGCTTCTACCCCCAAGCCATAAGGCTCCTGAACATCTAGTCAAATGGCTTCCCAGACTATTTGCATTGCCCCCCCTCTTCTACGCTGCTGCTACTCTGTTATTATCTAAACATAGTCACTTTAATAACTCTACCTACATGTACATATTACCTCGACTAAGTAGCCAGGGGTTCAGTAGCTAGGGATTCAGTAGCTAGGGGGTTCAGTAGCTAGGGGGTTCAGTAGCTAGGGGGTTCAGTAGCTAGGGGTTCAGTAGCTAGGGGTTCAGTAGGTAGGGGGTTCAGTAGCTAGGGGGTTCAGTAGCTAGGGGGTTCAGTAGCTAGGGGGTTCAGTAGCTAGGGGGTTCAGTAGCTAGGGGTTCAGTAGCCAGGGGTTCAGTAGCTAGGGATTCAGTAGCTAGGGGATTCAGTAGCTAGGGGGTTCAGTAGCTAGGGGGTTCAGTAGCTAGGGGGTTCAGTAGCTAGGGGGTTCAGTAGCTAGGGGGTTCAGTAGCTAGGGGGTTCAGTAGCTAGGGGGTTCAGTAGCTAGGGGGTTCAGTAGCTAGGGGGTTCAGTAGCTAGGGGGTTCAGTAGCTAGGGGGTTCAGTAGCTAGGGGGTTCAGTAGCTAGGGGTTCAGTAGCTAGGGGGTTCAGTAGCTAGGGGTTCAGTAGCTAGGGGGTTCAGTAGCTAGGGGGTTCAGTAGCTAGGGGGTTCAGTAGCTAGGGGTTCAGTAGCTAGGGGGTTCAGTAGCTAGGGGTTCAGTAGCTAGGGGGTTCAGTAGCTAGGGGGTTCCGTAGCTAGGGGTTTAGTAGCTAGGGGGTTCAGTAGCTAGGGGTTTAGTAGCTAGGGGGTTCAGTAGCTAGGGGGTTCAGTAGCTAGGGGGTTCAGTAGCTAGGGGGTCAGTAGCTAGGGGTTTAGTAGCTAGGGGTTTAGTAGCTAGGGGGTCAGTAGCTAGGGGTTTAGTAGCTAGGGGTTTAGTAGCTAGGGGTTTAGTAGCTAGGGGGTCAGTAGCTAGGGGTTTAGTAGCTAGGGGGTCAGTAGCTAGGGGTTTAGTAGCTAGGGGTTTAGTAGCTAGGGGTTTAGTAGCTAGGGGGTCAGTAGCTAGGGGTTTAGTAGCTAGGGGTTTAGTAGCTAGGGGTTTAGTAGCTAGGGGTTTAGTAGCTAGGGGTTTAGTAGCTAGGGGTTTAGTAGCTAGGGGGTCAGTAGCTAGGGGGTTCAGTAGCTAGGGGGTTTAGTAGCTAGGGGTTTAGTAGCTAGATGGTTTAGTAGCTAGGGGGTTCAGTAACTAGGGGGTTCAGTAGCTAGGGGTTTAGTAGCTAGGGGGTCAGTAGCTAGGGGGTTCAGTAGCTAGGGGGTTCAGTAGCTAGGGGTTTAGTAGCTAGAGGGTTTAGTAGCTAGGGGGTTCAGTAACTAGGGGGTTCAGTAGCTAGGGGTTTAGTAGCTAGGGGTTTAGTAGCTAGGGGGTTCAGTAGCTAGAGGGTTTAGTAGCTAGGGGGTCTTCTGTCCTAGTTTCAGGGGGAAGATGGCCAGGGACTCTGCTGTCCTAGCTTCAGGGGGAAAATGGCCAGGGACTCTGCTGTCCTAGCTTCAGGGGGAAAATGGCCAGGGACTCTGCTGTCCTAGCTTCAGGGGGAAAATGGCCAGGGACTCTGCTGTCCTAGCTTCAGGGGGAAGCTGGACAGGGACTCTGCTGTCCTAGCTTCAGGGGGAAAATGGCCAGGGACTCTGCTGTCCTAGCTTCAGGGGGAAGCTGGTTCCACCATTGGGGTGCCAGGACAGAGAAGAGCTCTGATTGGTCTGAGCGGCAGCAGCCCTCCCGTAGGGGTGGGAGGGCCTAGACACCAGAGGTGTCAGATCGGAGTGCTCAGGTTGGGGTGTTGTGTTAGAGCATAGCCTGAAGGTGGGGAGGGGCAGTTCCTCTAGCTGCTCCGTAGGTGTCAGATCGGAGTGCTCAGGTTGGGGTGTTGTGTTAGAGCATAGCCTGAAGGTGGGGAGGGGCAGTTCCGCTAGCTGCTAGTAGGGGTGGGAGGGCCTATACACCAGAGGTGGTAGATCGGAGTGCTCGGGTTGGGGTGTTGTGTTAGAGCATAGCCTGAAGGTGGGGAGGGGCAGTTCCTCTAGCTGCTCCGTAGGCAAGTCAGGTAGGACTTCATGTGTATCTCTGCTTTCTTTCCTCTAATTCACATCACTAAGTTTAACACATGAACTTAACCTTCACAGAGATCTATTGAGTGAGATGCAAGCCAAGCCACCAAGCACTGAGTTTGACTCTCACCATGTTGAAGACGGGCAACATCATGTAGAGCTTGACCTCCAATCAATCAATCAACCAACCAACCAACCAATCATAACCCCTACTCACCCTGTTGAAGACCGGCAGCATCATGTAGAGTTTTTCCTCCTGCTCCTTCTGGGTCATGTGACGTGGTGGGTGGCAGAGCTCTGAGAAGAGGCGTCTGAGGTGCATGAGGCCAAGTGCATTGTCTTGCGGGCTACACTCCTCCTGCCGCGGCCTACCCATGATCCTCTTCACCATGTTCATCTTGAGCGGCTTCGTCCGGCCAAAGCCAGCCCTGAGAGGATGAGAAGGGAGGAGGGAAAAGACTTAATTTCTATTTCATTTTACTGTACCTTTCCAGGAAGTGCATTGAACCATTTTGTGTAATCTATTGAATTAAACATTGTATTGTTCACTTGTAGAACGGCATCAGTAGCAACAGATAATCTGGTCAGCAGTCTAAAATCCATGGTCACCTTAACCAACTCAAATATAGAGGGAGGATTGAAGAGTGAACAGAAAGAGGAGTAAAGAGACACACTCGAAGGATGGATGAAAAGAGGGATAGAAAGTCTAGAGATAAAGAGAGAGAAGGGACGGTGGATGACGGAGAGAAAAATCCTGGGGAAAAAATGGAAGGAGGGAAAATAGAGGGGAGAGGGGAGAGGCAGTAAGAGGGGAGAGGCAGTAAGAGAGGAGAGGCAGTAAGAGGGGAGAGGCAGTAAGAGGGGAGAGGCAGTAAGAGGGGAGAGGCAGTAAGAGGGGAGAGGCAGTAAGAGAGGAGAGGCAGTAAGAGGGGAGAGGCAGTAAGAGGGGAGAGGCAGTATGAGGGGAGAGGCAGTAAGAGGGGAGAGGCAGTAAGAGGGGAGAGGCAGTAAGAGGGGAGAGGCAGTAAGAGGGGAGAGGCAGTATGAGGGGAGAGGCCGTAAGAGGGGAGAGGCCGTAAGAGAGGAGAGGCAGTAAGAGAGGAGAGGCAGTAAGAGAGGAGAGGCAGTAAAAGGGGAGAGGCAGTAAGAGAGGAGAGACAGTAAGAGAGGAGAGGCAGTATGAGGGGAGAGGCCGTAAGAGAGGAGAGGCCATAAGAGAGGAGAGGCAGTAAGAGGGGAGAGGCCGTAAGAGAGGAGAGGCAGTAAGAGAGGAGAGGCAGTAAGAGAGGAGAGGCAGTAAGAACGAAGGCACATTTTTGTCTCCCAACAAAATTTAACTTAGGGCCCCCAAAAGACTATGACCGGCTCTGACTGCATGTGTGGGTATGCATGTGGGTACACAGACCCACGAGCCACTGTGGCCCGTCAAGATGAGTTCAGATTTGTTGTGTGCCCCCCCCCCCCCCCTCATCCCTGACTATTAAGTACCAGTCAAAAGTGTGGATACCTACTCATTCAAGGGTTTTTCTTTATTTTATACATTGTAGAATAATAGTGAAGACATCAAAACTATGTAATAACACATATGGAATTATGTAGTAACCAAAAAAGGGTTAAATAAATCAATAAAGAAGATGAAGAAGCTATGAAGTAAAAGTTTTGGTGTAGGTACAACCGTTATTGTCAAGACGATACGATATATAGTCAAAAAGAATAACTATAGCGATTTTTTTTTCACCCAATCAAAAACATTTATAGACACTGAACAAAAATATAAATGCAACATTCCTTATTTGAACTGTAACTCAGTAAAAAAAAATTGAAATTGTTGCATGTTGCGTTTATATTTTTGGTCATGGTAGAAAGGTCCTTTTAGGAGAAGTATGGTTTGCGTAAGTCTACATTTTAAAAACTTAGGCTAAATCATGAACCAACACCAGCTTCATTTACGCCTAGTTATCCGCTTCTTTCCTTATTTAGGCCGACACATTGAAGTTCACACACGGGCTGTAGCCAGTGTGATAAGTGACAGACCCACCCTTCCCTTCCTGCCATCCCCTCATGGCTAGCGCGCCTCTGACACCCTCACTATGACACGTGAAGAGAACTAGTTACAGACAGATGAAACGGCAACTTCTGTGTATCGAGAAGTCACAACGGAAAAACAAAATGGCATAAAGTTGGAGCTTAAAATGATCAACTTTGTGTTACAACCTCTCTATTTTGCCAACATTATAGCCTGACAAAAATACAAAATAAATACAAAAATAAATAAATTGATGTCTTGCATTAATTTGTATTTTTATTTAACTAGGGAAATCAGTTAAGAACAAATTCTTATTTTCAATGACGGCCTAGGAACAGTGGGTTAAACTGCCTTGTTCAGGGGCAGAACAACAGATTATTTACCTTGTCAGCTCGGGGATTCGATCTAGCAACCTTTCGGTTACTGGCCCAACGGTCTGACCACTAGGCTACCTACCGCCCCATTAGGGCATAGATGCCACCTGCATCTCCTTCCACTGAAAATGATGTACAGCACCTTGGTCTCTGAAAGTAGTGGGTACCTTATGAGTGTAACGGAAAGATTTTGGTCTCAGGACACAGTTCAGACAGAAAACAGCCAATCTAGTCAGTGACACACATAACAGCAGTAGCTCAGGTTCCCTATTTCGATGCTACGGTAGCTGAAGGGTCTGTTGTTTCACTGCAAGCTAGTACAATGGTCTCCTCTCTCTGCGACATCCCCTTTCTAAAGCCCTACCAATAACTCTGCCTGTCTGAGATAACCAAAGTAGCTAGGAAGGCTAATATGTTTATTCCTGGACAAACAAAACGTTACAGAGGCCTGCAGAATGTGATAAGACGTAGCCTAGGTTTAGCTCGCCAACATCTGATGAATTTTCGGTTTATTTTCAATTGACAGGTTTACGTTTATAGCCAGTTAAACTCATTAGCAAATTCTTTGTTCTTTCCCGAAATGCTGTGAATGATTGAAGCCTAAATCAGTTTTATGTTTGTTCAATGTTAACCCATTACAGACTAAGCTCTGCCTCCAAAAGACATGCATACACATTTTGGAGAGGTGTAGAAGGCTGACACTGGGCACAGGGGCGCTCGGGGGGCTGTTGTGGAGGGGGGGGGGGGGGGATTAAGTGCCTTGATCAAGGGCACAATGGCAGGAAATGCCAACCCGGATTTGATACCAGCAACCCTCCGGTTGCCAGATTACTTCCCACCAGATTTTTACTGTCGGACCCGGGATTCGAACTGGCAACCCACCAGTTGCAGGCTAGCGTCTCTAATCGCTAGGCTACCTGCCGATCCAGAGATTTTGTTTGAAAGATTATGGAAAAATCAATGACTCAATGGCAAACCAAAACATATGTCTAGGAAGGGTCAGTTCAGGACATGTTAAACAAAAGCCATGATCACCCCTCTCAGGGTTAACTGTGTCAGGATGACTGTACGACTGTGTCAGATCAGAATGTAGGCCTAGGCTATATGACGTTAAAGTACATCGTGGCGATGAGGCTAAACAATGGAGCCAAGTCTTCTTTCACTTTACCCCTTTTCTACCCAATTGGTAGTTACAGTCTTGTCTCATCGCTGCATTTCCCGTACGGACTCGGGAGAGGCGAAGGCCGAGAGCCGTGCGTCCTCCGAAACACGACCCAACCAAGCCACACTGCTTCTTGACACAATGCCCACTTAACCCGGAAGCCATCCGCACCAATGTGTCGGAGGAAACACTGTTACACCAGGCGGTGGTGTCAGCGTGCACTGAGCCCGGCCCGCCACAGGAGTCACTAGTGCGCGATGGAACAAGGACATCCCTGCCGGCCAAACCCTCCCCTAACTCGGACGACGCTGGGCCAATTGTGCACCGCCCCATTGGGTCTCCCGATCGCGGCCGGCTGTGACAGAGCCTGGACTCTAACCAGGATCTCTAGTGGCACCACTAACACTGCGATACAGTACCTTAGACCACTGAGACAGAGCCTGGACTCAAACCAGGATCTCTAGTGGCACAGCTAACACTGCGATGCAGTACCTTAGACTACTGCGCCACTCAGGAGGCCCTCTGAGAGACTTTCTATAGTCCTTCTGCTTCCTGACTCACAGAATAAAGAGAAAAGGCCTAGACATTAATTAATTCTCACCATTTGCAGCCAAATCAGGTTTTTCCAATTACTGCTTACCTCAGCTCGCTTTCCTTTATTTATCCTCTCTCGATAATGGGCATAGAAGCTTTTACAGCTTCGTTCCAAAACTTATTGGCTCATCTCATTTGGTAATGAATTGCATGGAGAACGAGGTCACGTCATAGTAAAGTCTAGTAAGTTAGTATCCCATTACCCAACCAGCTGTGGTTTCAGGGATAAGTCAAAAGTAGCGACGTTTAACGGTTAACCGTTAACGGTCATGCATGTCGGTCTATAGTTTAATTTACATAATTTTGTGGAATTAAATTGGTGCACAGCATACAGAGACTAGTTAGAGGAACATCACCTGTCAGACAGAGACTAGTTAGAGGAGAGGAACATCACCTGTCAGACAGCATATAGAGACTAGTTAGAGGAATACCACTTGTCAGACAGCATATAGAGACTAGTTAGAGGAATACCACCTGTCAGACAGCATATAGAGACTAGTTAGAGGAATACCACCTGTCAGACAGCATATAGAGACTAGTTAGAGGAATACCACCTGTCAGACAGAGACTAGTTAGAGGGATATCACCTGTCAGACAGCATACAGAGACTAGTTAGAGGAATATCACCTGTCAGACAGAGACTAGTTAGAGGAATACCACCTGTCAGACAGCATACAGAGACTAGTTAGAGGAATACCACCTGTCAGACAGCATACAGAGACTAGTTAGAGGAGAGGAATATCACCTGTCAGACAGAGACTAGTTAGAGGAATACCACCTGTCAGACAGCATACAGAGACTAGTTAGAGGAATATCACCTGTCAGACAGCATACGGAGACTAGTTAGAAGAGAGTAAATACCACCTGTCAGACAGAGACTAGTTAGAGGAATATCACCTGTCAGACAGAGACTAGTTAGAGGAATACCACCTGTCAGACAGAGACTAGTTAGAGGAATATCACCTGTCAGACAGAGACTAGTTAGAGGAGAGGAATACCACCTGTCAGACAGAGACTAGTTAGAGGAGAGGAATATCACCTGTCAGACAGAGACTAGTTAGAGGAATACCACCTGTCAGACAGAGACTAGTTAGAGGAATACCACCTGTCAGACAGCATACAGAGACTAGTTAGAGGAATATCACCTGTCAGACAGAGACTAGTTAGAGGAATACCACCTGTCAGACAGCATACAGAGACTAGTTAGAGGAATATCACCTGTCAGACAGAGACTAGTTAGAGGAATATCACCTGTCAGACAGCATATAGAGACTAGTTAGAGGAATATCACCTGTCAGACAGAGACTAGTTAGAGGAATATCACCTGTCAGACAGAGACTAGTTAGAGGAATACCACCTGTCAGACAGCATACAGAGACTAGTTAGAGGAATATCACCTGTCAGACAGAGACTAGTTAGAGGAATACCACCTGTCAGACAGCATACAGAGACTAGTTAGAGGAATACCACCTGTCAGACAGAGACTAGTTAGAGGAATATCACCTGTCAGACAGAGACTAGTTAGAGGAATACCACCTGTCAGACAGAGACTAGTTAGAGGACTATCACCTGTCAGACAGAGACTAGTTAGAGGAATACCACCTGTCAGACAGCATACGGAGACTAGTTAGAGGAGAGGAATACCACCTGTCAGACAGCATACAGAGACTAGTTAGAGGAATACCACCTGTCAGACAGAGACTAGTTAGAGGACTATCACCTGTCAGACAGAGACTAGTTAGAGGAATACCACCTGTCAGACAGCATACGGAGACTAGTTAGAGGAATACCACCTGTCAGACAGCATACAGAGACTAGTTAGAGGAATACCACCTGTCAGACAGAGACTAGTTAGAGGAATACCACCTGTCAGACAGCATACAGAGACTAGTTAGAGGAATATCACCTGTCAGACGGAGACTAGTTAGAGGAATACCACCTGTCAGACAGAGACTAGTTAGAGGAGAGGAATACCACCTGTCAGACAGAGACTAGTTAGAGGAATACCACCTGTCAGACAGCATACAGAGACTAGTTAGAGGAATATCACCTGTCAGACAGAGACTAGTTAGAGGAATACCACCTGTCAGACAGCATACAGAGACTAGTTAGAGGAATATCACCTGTCAGACGGAGACTAGTTAGAGGAATACCACCTGTCAGACAGCATACAGAGACTAGTTAGAGGAATACCACCTGTCAGACAGCATATAGAGACTAGTTAGAGGAATATCACCTGTCAGACAGCATACAGAGACTAGTTAGAGGAATACCACCTGTCAGACAGCATATAGAGACTAGTTAGAGGAATATCACCTGTCAGACAGCATACAGAGACTAGTTAGAGGAATATCACCTGTCAGACAGCATATAGAGACTAGTTAGAGGAATATCACCTGTCAGACAGAGACTAGTTAGAGGAATACCACCTGTCAGACAGAGACTAGTTAGAGGAATATCACCTGTCAGACAGAGACTAGTTAGAGGAATACCACCTGTCAGACAGAGACTAGTTAGAGGAATACCACCTGTCAGACAGAGACTAGTTAGAGGAATACCACCTGTCAGACAGCATACAGAGACTAGTTAGAGGAATACCACCTGTCAGACAGAGACTAGTTAGAGGAATACCACCTGTCAGACAGAGACTAGTTAAAGGAGAGGAATACCACCTGTCAGACAGAGACTAGTTAAAGGAGAGGAATACCACCTGTCAGACAGAGACTAGTTAAAGGAGAGGAATATCACCTGTCAGACAGAGACTAGTTAGAGGAATATCACCTGTCAGACAGCAGACAGAGACTAGTTAGAGGAATACCACCTGTCAGACAGAGACTAGTTAGAGGAATACCACCTGTCAGACAGAGACTAGTTAAAGGAGAGGAATACCACCTGTCAGACAGAGACTAGTTAAAGGAGAGGAATACCACCTGTCAGACAGAGACTAGTTAAAGGAGAGGAATACCACCTGTCAGACAGAGACTAGTTAAAGGAGAGGAATATCACCTGTCAGACAGAGACTAGTTAGAGGAATATCACCTGTCAGACAGCAGACAGAGACTAGTTAGAGGAATACCACCTGTCAGACAGAGACTAGTTAGAGGAATACCACCTGTCAGACAGAGACTAGTTAAAGGAGAGGAACACCACCTGTCAGACAGAGACTAGTTAAAGGAGAGGAACACCACCTGTCAGACAGAGACTAGTTAGAGGAGAGTAAATACCACCTGTCAGACAGAGACTAGTTAGAGGAGAGTAAATACCACCTGTCAGACAGAGACTAGTTAAAGGAGAGGAATACCACCTGTCAGACAGAGACTAGTTAGAGGAGAGTAAATACCACCTGTCAGACAGCATACAGAGTAGCTGCAATCACGTGTTAAAAACTGTTTTGATGGCCAGGTTTAAAAAGAGCTACTATTTTAAATTCTCAATCTTAACTGATAATTAAAGTGCGCCTCCCATTCGAGTGCGTAAGCTATAGTCAACAGTAGGCAGAATCAGAGCATCACCCACCACTTTACAATGTGAGCTGGTGGCAGTATAACGTAACGTGAGCTGGAGGCAGTATAATGTAATGTGAGCTGGAGGCAGTATAATGTAATGTGAGCTGGAGGCAGTATAATGTAACGTGAGCTGGAGGCAGTATAATGTAACGTGAGCTGGAGGCAGTATAATGTAATGTGAGCTGGAGGCAGTATAATGTAACGTGAGCTGGAGGCAGTATAATGTAATGTGAGCTGGAGGCAGTATAATGTAACGTGAGCTGGAGGCAGTATAATGTAATGTGAGCTGGAGGCAGTATAATGTAACGTGAGCTGGAGGCAGTATAACGTAACGTGAGCTGGAGGCAGTATAACGTAACGTGAGCTGGAGGCAGTATAACGTAACGTGAGCTGGAGGCAGTATAATGTAACGTGAGCTGGAGGCAGTATTATGTAATGTGAGCTGGAGGCAGTATAATGTAATGTGAGCTGGAGGCAGTATAACGTAACGTGAGCTGGAGGCAGTATTATGTAACGTGAGCTGGAGGCAGTATAATGTAATGTGAGCTGGAGGCAGTATAATGTAACGTGAGCTGGAGGCAGTATAATGTAATGTGAGCTGGAGGCAGTATAATGTAATGTGAGCTGGAGGCAGTATAACGTAACGTGAGCTGGAGGCAGTATAATGTAACGTGAGCTGGAGGCAGTATAATGTAATGTGAGCTGGAGGCAGTATAATGTAACGTGAGCTGGAGGCAGTATAATGTAATGTGAGCTGGAGGCAGTATAATGTAACGTGAGCTGGAGGCAGTATAATGTAACGTGAGCTGGAGGCAGTATAATGTAATGTGGAGGCAGTATAATGTAATGTGAGCTGGTGGCAGTATAATGTAACGTGAGCTGGAGGCAGTATAATGTAACGTGAGCTGGAGGCAGTATAATGTAACGTGAGCTGGAGGCAGTATAATGTAACGTGAGCTGGAGGCAGTATAATGTAACGTGAGCTGGAGGCAGTATAATGTAACGTGAGCTGGAGGCAGTATAATGTAATGTGAGCTGGAGGCAGTATAATGTAATGTGAGCTGGAGGCAGTATAATGTAATGTGAGCTGGAGGCAGTATAATGTAATGTGAGCTGGAGGCAGTATAATGTAATGTGAGCTGGAGGCAGTATAATGTAACGTGAGCTGGATGCAGTATAATGTAACGTGAGCTGGATGCAGTATAATGTAATGTGAACTAGAGGCAGTATAATGTAACGTGAGCTGGAGGCAGTATAATGTAATGTGAGCTGGAGGCAGTATAATGTAACGTGAGCTGGAGGCAGTATAATGTAACGTGAACTGGAGGCAGTATAATGTAACGTGAGCTGGAGGCAGTATAACTGCTGGAGGCAGTATAATGTAATGTGAGCTGGAGGCAGTATAATGTAACGTGAGCTGGAGGCAGTATAATGTAACGTGAGCTGGAGGCAGTATAACTGCTGGAGGCAGTATAATGTAATGTGAGCTGGAGGCAGTATAATGTAACGTGAGCTGGAGGCAGTATAATGTAACGTGAGCTGGAGGCAGTATAATGTAACGTGAGCTGGAGGCAGTATAACTGCTGGAGGCAGTATAATGTAACGTGAGCTGGAGGCAGTATAACGTAACGTGAGCTGGAGGCAGTATAATGTAATGTGAGCTGGAGGCAGTATAATGTAATGTGAGCTGGAGGCAGTATAACGTAACGTGAGCTGGAGGCAGTATAATGTAATGTGGAGGCAGTATAATGTAACGTGAGCTGGAGGCAGTATAATGTAATGTGAGCTGGAGGCAGTATAACGTAACGTGAGCTGGAGGCAGTATAAAATAACGTGAGCTGGAGGCAGTATAACGTAATGTGGAGGCAGTATAACGTAACGTGAGCTGGAGGCAGTATAACGTAACGTGAGCTGGAGGCAGTATAATGTAATGTGGAGGCAGTATAATGTAACGTGAGCTGGAGGCAGTATAATGTAACGTGAGCTGGAGGCAGTATAATATAACGTGAGCTGGAGGCAGTATAACTGCTGGAGGCAGTATAATGTAACGTGAGCTGGAGGCAGTATAATGTAACGTGAGCTGGAGGCAGTATAATGTAACGTGAGCTGGAGGCAGTATAACGTAACGTGAGCTGGAGGCAGTATAATGTAATGTGAGCTGGAGGCAGTATAATGTAATGTGAGCTGGAGGCAGTATAACGTAACGTGAGCTGGAGGCAGTATAATGTAATGTGGAGGCAGTATAATGTAACGTGAGCTGGAGGCAGTATAATGTAACGTGAGCTGGAGGCAGTATAATGTAACGTGAGCTGGAGGCAGTATAACTGCTGGAGGCAGTATAATGTAACGTGAGCTGGAGGCAGTATAATGTAACGTGAGCTGGAGGCAGTATAACGTAACGTGAGCTGGAGGCAGTATAATGTAATGTGAGCTGGAGGCAGTATAATGTAATGTGAGCTGGAGGCAGTATAATGTAATGTGAGCTGGAGGCAGTATAATGTAATGTGAGCTGGAGGCAGTATAATGTAATGTGAGCTGGAGGCAGTATAATGTAACGTGAGCTGGAGGCAGTATAATGTAATGTGAGCTGGAGGCAGTATAATGTAATGTGAGCTGGAGGCAGTATAATGTAATGTGAGCTGGAGGCAGTATAATGTAACGTGAGCTGGAGGCAGTATAACGTAACGTGAGCTGGAGGCAGTATAATGTAATGTGAGCTGGAGGCAGTATAATGTAATGTGAGCTGGAGGCAGTATAATGTAATGTGAGCTGGAGGCAGTATAATGTAATGTGAGCTGGAGGCAGTATAATGTAATGTGAGCTGGAGGCAGTATAATGTAACGTGAGCTGGAGGCAGTATAATGTAATGTGGAGGCAGTATAATGTAATGTGAGCTGGAGGCAGTATAATGTAATGTGAGCTGGAGGCAGTATAATGTAATGTGAGCTGGAGGCAGTATAATGTAACGTGAGCTGGAGGCAGTATAATGTAACTATGGCTGATAGCGAACCTGAACAATCAAAATAAAATATTTTTGAGGAAGTGGCTATGGCATTTCAAGATGACTCCTCATTACAGGAGTTGGCCTGTTTGATAATAGGCTATAGTCATTAGACCGTGAAGGCTTTCCGCGTGCTTCGGTCCGGCTGGTACCTAGCCCAACGAGTGAGCTCGAATACACCCTTAAAAAAGACCTTCGCTTGAAAAAACGAGAGAAAAAGCACCAATAGTACGGTTTGTTCATGTTGAGATTCCGTAGCCAGTATACACTTCCTCAAAATAGTTTCTTTGGATTATTCAGGTTCGCCATCAGCCATAGTTTTGCTTTAAAAATATATATAATGTGTACACTGAGTATACCAAACGTGAGGAACACGTTCCTAATATTGAGTTGAACCCCCCCCCATGTTGACTCCGATGTTTCCCACAGAGGAAGAAAAAAAACGATTTATTCAATTTTAGAATAAGGCTGTAACGTAACAAAATGTGGAAAATATGTAAAGGGGTCTGAAAACTTTCCCCAAATGCGCGGTACATAATCAAATCGTCTTGAAAAGGGAAAGATGCACATACCTACGGACTACAAATATCCTTCTCCCTGTCATGAGGTTCCTGAGGTGTTTTTTTCCCACTTCAATCCTTTCTCTATTACCTCATAGGCAGACAATGGAAAGACAAAAGCCAACTAATGGAGACTGCTGGGTCGTTCCATTTGATTAAAATCACTTTTTTCTGGACTGATTCTTTTTTGTGTCATTTTACAATGTTTAATTTATTTCGGGACGGTTCCTAACTAGCCCGAGATAGGCTATCCAAAGTTAAACCAACTTTGTCACGGTCACACACACCAGCCAGCTGAAGCTAATTGGAGAAATACATTTGTCCAACTCTTCCAAAAGCAAAAAAACACACACACACACACACACACACACACACACACACACACACACACACACACACACACACACACACACACACACACACACACACACACACACACACACACACACACACACACACACACACACACACACACACACACACACATCAAACCACATCAAACCACATCAAACCACACCCTGAATTCAGTCATGGCCACTAGCATTTCTTACAGAACCAAATCTAAAATTAGGCCAAACCAGGAAGTGTAGTCACCTTTTAAAAGCCAAGTATCCATTATGACAGTCTCAATGGACTTTACTTGCAAAACCGGGTAACATTTGAAATAAAGCCTACATAATAAGCCTACATATCTAGGGATAGCAGCATAATTAATCCTGTGAATGAAAAGAGGGATCCCCAATGAAATGAAGAAACAAAAGACAAACGATATTGAATTGAAACAAACAAACACTGAATAATGTACAAAGTGTTCACCAGTCTGGTCATTCTAACTTTTCCAGGATAAGCCTGCAACCTCGACAACTACTGTGATTATTATTATTTGACCATGCTGGTAATTTATGAACATTTGAACATCTTGGCCATGTTCTGTTATAATCTCCACCCGGCACAGCCAGAAGAGGACTGGCCACCCCTCATAGCCTGGTTCCTCTCTAGGTTTCTTCCTAGGTTTTGGCCTTTCTAGGGAGTTTTTCCTAGCCACCGTGCTTCTACACCTGCATTGCTTGCTGTTTGGGGTTTTAGGCTGGGTTTCTGTACAGCACTTCGAGATATTAGCTGATGTAAGAAGGGCTATATAAATACATTTGATTTGAAGCCAACTAGCTACAATAGTGAGAGTGCAGGCGTACCTAGTTGAAGGACAACCAATGAAATCCAGAAGTCAGTCCTCAGTTAAAGCTGACGGGAAGTTTTTACTCTTCATGACAAAAACACTTCCTTAACCGTGGAGAACACAATCAACCGATTCCACAAAAAAAATTCAATGGTCAACAGAACAGTGGCATTACACAATTTTTATATTATTTTAACCTTTATTTAACGAGGTAAGTCAGTTAAGAACAAATTCTTATTTACAACGATGGCCTACCGGGGAACAGTGCCTTGTTCAGGGCCAGAACGACATATTTTGACCTTGTCAGCTTAAGGATTTGATCCAGCAACCTTTCAGTTACTAGCCCAACACTCTAACCACTAGGCTACCTGCTGGTTACTAGTCCAACACTCTAACCACTAGGCTACCTGCTGGTTACTAGCCCAACACTCTAACCACTAGGCTACCTGCTGGTTACTAGTCCAACACTCTAACCACTAGGCTACCTGCTGGTTACTAGTCCAACGCTCTAACCACTAGGCTACCTGCTGGTTACTAGTCCAACGCTCTAACCACTAGGCTACCTGCCGGTTACTAGTCCCACGCTCTAACCACTAGGCTACCTGCTGGTTACTAGTCCAACACTCTAACCACTAGGCTACCTGCTGGTTACTAGTCCAACACTCTAACCACTAGGCTACCTGCTGGTTACTATTCAAACACTCTAACCACTAGGCTACCTGCTGGTTACTAGCCCAACACTCTAACCACTAGGCTACCTGCTGGTTACTAGCCCAACACTCTAACCACTAGGCTACCTGCTGGTTACTAGTCCAACACTCTAACCACTAGGCTACCAGTCCAACACTCTAACCACTAGGCTACCTGCTGGTTACTAATACAACACTCTAACCACTAGGCTACCTGCTGGTTACTAGTCCAACACTCTAACCACTAGGCTACCTGCTGGTTACTAGTCCAACACTCTAACCACTAGGCTACCTGCTGGTTACTAGTCCAACACTCTAACCACTAGGCTACCTGCTGGTTACTAGTCCAATGCTCTAACCACTAGGCTACCTGCTGGTTACTAGTCCAACACTCTAACCACTAGGCTACCTACTGGTTACTAGTCCAACGCTCTAACCACTAGGCTACCTGCTGGTTACTAGTCCAACACTCTAACCACTAGGCTACCAGTCCAACACTCTAACCACTAGGCTACCTGCTGGTTACTAATACAACACTCTAACCACTAGGCTACCTGCTGGTTACTAGTCCAACACTCTAACCACTAGGCTACCTGCTGGTTACTAGTCCAACACTCTAACCACTAGGCTACCTGCTGGTTACTAGTCCAACACTCTAACCACTAGGCTACCTGCTGGTTACTAGTCCAATGCTCTAACCACTAGGCTACCTGCTGGTTACTAGTCCAACACTCTAACCACTAGGCTACCTACTGGTTACTAGTCCAACGCTCTAACCACTAGGCTACCTGCTGGTTACTAGTCCAACACTCTAACCACTAGGCTACCTGCTGGTTACTAGTCCAACACTCTAACCACTAGGCTACCTGCTGGTTACTAGTCCAACACTCTAACCACTAGGCTACCTGCTGGTTACTAGTCCAACACTCTAACCACTAGGCTACCTGCTGGTTACTAGTCCAACGCTCTAATCACTAGGCTACCTGCTGGTTACTAGTCCAACACTCTAACCACTAGGCTACCTGCTGGTTACTAGCCCAACACTCTAACCACTAGGCTACCTGCTGGTTACTAGTCCAACACTCTAACCACTAGGCTACCTGCTGGTTACTAGTCCAACACTCTAACCACTAGGCTACCTGCTGGTTACTAGTCCAACACTCTAACCACTAGGCTACCTGCTGGTTACTAATACAACACTCTAATCACTAGGCTACCTGCTGGTTACTAGTCCAACGCTCTAATCACTAGGCTACCTGCTGGTTACTAGTCCAACGCTCTAATCACTAGGCTACCTGCTGGTTACTAGTCCAACACTCTAACCACTAGGCTACCTGCTGGTTACTAGCCCAACACTCTAACCACTAGGCTACCTGCTGGTTACTAGTCCAACACTCTAACCACTAGGCTACCTGCTGGTTACTAGTCCAACACTCTAACCACTAGGCTACCTGCTGGTTACTAGTCCAACACTCTAACCACTAGGCTACCTGCTGGTTACTAATACAACACTCTAATCACTAGGCTACCTGCTGGTTACTAGTCCAACGCTCTAATCACTAGGCTACCTGCTGGTTACTAGTCCAACACTCTAACCACTAGGCTACCTGCTGGTTACTAGCCCAACACTCTAACCACTAGGCTACCTGCTGGTTACTAGTCCAACGCTCTAACCACTAGACTACATGCTGGTTACTAGTCCAACACTCTAACCACTAGGCTACCTGCTGGTTACTAGTCCACAGTAAGTGCACAGTAATGGTACCCTATTTCCTATATAGTGCACTACTTTTGCCCAGTGCACTAGGGAATAGGATAGCATTTGGGACGGCGCCTCTGTGACGTAACCACAGTAACACGTCTCTGCTGTGACAGGACAGACTAGTCAAGGGATGGTGGAGGGATGGTGGATGGTGGAAAATCCACTAACAAAAAAAAACCTAGAACTGCTGACAAAAATCTGTGAATTCCAAACATCATATGATTAAATACACATTTTCGATGAAACAAGTGTCAACAATGGAACTGTACAGCTGGTCAGATTCAGTAACAAGATAGTCATTATACACTCCTCATGAAAACACCATTTTAAATCCAGCAGTAGGGTTGGTCTGGGTCCTGGAAACCGTAAAGGTTTGGCATAGGCCTGGCTTAGGCCTACATGAAGCAATCTCAAATGCATGTCCCAGCAGAGACCAAAAAAATAAACCACCTTCACCTACTAGCCTACATACATAGTCCGAGTCACAAGAACAACATAGTGCGAGTCACAACAACAACATAATCCGAGTCACAACAACAACATAGTGCGAGTCACAACAACAACATAGTCCGAGTCACAACAACAACAACATAGCCCGAGTCACAACAACAACAACATAGTCCGAGTCACAACAACAACAACATAGTCCGTGTCACAACAACAACAACAGTGCGAGTCACAACAACAACATAGTCCGAGTCACAACAACAACATAGTCCGAGTCACAACAACAACAACATAGCCCGAGTCACAACAACAACAACATAGTCCGAGTCACAACAACAACAACAACATAGCCCGAGTCACAACAACAACAACATAGTCCGAGTCACAACAACAACAACAAAATCCAAGTCACAACAACAACAACATAGTCCGAGTCAAGACAACAACAACAACATAGTCCGAGTCACAACAACAACAACATTGTCCGAGTCACAACAACAGAGGCAGTGAGACAGAGATAGAATGAGGACTAATCGTTGTATCTGTGCCATTATGGAGTTGGCAATGTCCATGCTAAAACGGGTTATATCCATCTAGAGCCATCTCTACAGCCTGAGGTAAGAGCCAGGACGTACAGGAAGTAGCCCACATCTCATGCCAAGCAAGTCAAGACACGACCCTGAGAGAGAGAGAGAGATGTCAAGAGTGTTTAATCCTTTCTACTATGACCTCAGTCAACAAGGCCTGACACACTACATCCAGAGCCACCTCCATCATAATCATTTTTATATCAGCGAGTTTACACATCGTTTACCTCAGGCTCCCAGCCTAGCGTGCGCGCACACACACACACACACACACACACACACACACACACACACACACACACACACACACACACACACACACACACACACACACACGTTTCGATCAGGACATCTTGAAATGGATGAAAGCGGACTACGATGAATGTTAATAACCTTTTTGTCATAGAGAATAAATATAATTTTGTGATTTCAAATGTGTGGACCTGCATTACATTTTAGAGTTGTGGACGACTGGATTCATCTGACATATTGAAAGACGAAATAATTTAGGGGAAATATTTCAGGTCTGTGATTGTTCCTAGTCTATTTCAATTGGGTAACAAACTAAAGACAGGCTATTGTCTAAAGTCCATAAGATGAAGACCACACATCCTCTACCCATATCCTACTGTACCCATATCCTACTGTACCCATATCCTACTGTACCCATATCCTACTGTACCCATATCCTACTGTACCCATATCCTACTGTACCCATATCCTACTGTACCCATATCCTACTGTACCCATATCCTACTGTACCCATATCCTACTGTACCCATATCCTACTGTACCCATATCCTACTGTACCCATATCCTACTGTACCCATATCCTACTGTACCCATATCCTACTGTACCCATATCCTACTGTACCCATATCCTACTGTACCCATATCCTACTGTACATGGACCATACATCCTCTACCCATATCCTACTGTACGTGGACTGTACATCCTCTACCCATATCCTACTGTACCCATATCCTACTGTATGTGGACCATACATCCTCTACCCATATCCTACTGTACGTGGACTGTACATCCTCTACCCATATCCTACTGTACGTGGACTGTACATCCTCTACCCATATCCTACTGTACGTGGACTGTACATCCTCTACCTATATCCTACTGTACCCATATCCTACTGTACATGGACCGTACATCCTCTACCCATATCCTACTGTACGTGGACCATACATCCTCTACACATATCCTACTGTACATGGACCATACATCCTCTACCCATGACCATACATCCTCTACCCATATCCTACTGTACATGGACCATACATCCTCTACCCATATCCTACTGTACCCATATCCTACTGTACGTGGACCATACATCCTCTACCCATATCCTACTGTACGTGGACCATACATCCTCTACCCATATCCTACTGTACGTGGACCATACATCCTCTACCCATGACCATACATCCTCTACCCATATCCTACTGTACGTGGACCATACATCCTCTATCCTACTGTACCCATATCCTACTGTACGTGGACCGTACATCCTCTACCCATATCCTACTGTACCCATATCCTACTGTACGTGGACCACACATCCTCTACCCATATCCTACTGTACGTGGACCATACATCCTCTACCCATATCCTACTGTACGTGGACCATACATCCTCTACCCATATCCTACTGTACGTGGACCATACATCCTCTACCCATATCCTACTGTACGTGGACCGTACATCCTCTACCTATATCCTACTGTACGTGGACCATACATCCTCTACCCATATCCTACTGTACGTGGACCATACATCCTCTACCCATATCCTACTGTACGTGGACCGTACATCCTCTACCTATATCCTACTGTACGTGGACCGTACATCCTCTACCCATATCCTACTGTACCCATATCCTACTGTACATGGACCATACATCCTCTACCCATATCCTACTGTACATGGACCATACATCCTCTACCCATATCCTACTGTACCCATATCCTACTGTACGTGGACCGTACATCCTCTACCCATATCCTACTGTACCCATATCCTACTGTACATGGACCATACATCCTCTACCCATGACCATACATCCTCTACCCATATCCTACTGTACGTGGACCATACATCCTCTACCCATATCCTACTGTACGTGGACCATACATCCTCTACCCATATCCTACTGTACGTGGACCATACATCCTCTACCCATATCCTACTGTACGTGGACCATACATCCTCTACCCATATCCTACTGTACATGGACCACACATCCTCTACCCATATCCTACTGTACGTGGACCGTACATCCTCTACCCATATCCTACTGTACATGGACCACACATCCTCTACCCATATCCTACTGTACCCATATCCTACTGTACGTGGACCGTACATCCTCTACCCATATCCTACTGTACGTGGACCGTACATCCTCTACCCATATCCTACTGTACGTGGACCGTACATCCTCTACCCATATCCTACTGTACGTGGACTGTACATCCTCTACCCATATCCTACTGTACATGGACCGTACATCCTCTACCCATATCCTACTGTACGTGGACCGTACATCCTCTACCCATATCCTACTGTACGTGGACCACACATCCTCTACCTATATCCTACTGTACGTGGACCATACATCCTCTACCCATTTCCTACTGTACGTGGACCGTACATCCTCTACCCATATCCTACTGTACGTGGACCATACATCCTCTACCTATATCCTACTGTACGTGGACCACACATCCTCTACCTATATCCTACTGTACGTGGACCATACATCCTCTACCCATTTCCTACTGTACGTGGACCGTACATCCTCTACCCATATCCTACTGTACGTGGACCGTACATCCTCTACCCATATCCTACTGTACGTGGACCGTACATCCTCTACCCATATCCTACTGTACGTGGACCGTACATCCTCTACCCATATCCTACTGTACGTGGACCGTACATCCTCTACCCATATCCTACTGTACGTGGACCATACATCCTCTACCCATATCCTACTGTACGTGGACCATACATCCTCTACCCATATCCTATTGTACCCATATCCTACTGTACGTGGACCGTACATCCTCTACCCATATCCTATTGTACCCATATCCTACTGTACGTGGACCATACATCCTCTACCCATATCCTACTGTACATGGACCATACATCCTCTACCCATATCCTACTGTACATGGACCATACATCCTCTACCCATATCCTACTGTACGTGGACCATACATCCTCTACCCATATCCTACTGTACATGGACCATACATCCTCTACACATATCCTACTGTACATGGACCATACATCCTCTACCCATATCCTACTGTACCCATATCCTACTGTACGTGGACCATACATCCTCTACCCATATCCTACTGTACGTGGACCATACATCCTCTACCCATATCCTACTGTACATGGACCATATATCCTCTACCCATATCCTACTGTACGTGGACCATACATCCTCTACCCATATCCTACTGTACGTGGACCATACATCCTCTACCCATATCCTACTGTACATGGACCATATATCCTCTACCCATATTCTACTGTACGTGGACCATACATCCTCTACCCATATCCTACTGTACATGGACCATACATCCTCTACCCATATCCTACTGTACATGGACCATACATCCTCTACCCATATCCTACTGTACGTGGACCATACATCCTCTACCCATATCCTACTGTACATGGACCATACATCCTCTACACATATCCTACTGTACATGGACCATACATCCTCTACCCATATCCTACTGTACCCATATCCTACTGTAAATGGACCATACATCCTCTACCCATATCCTACTGTACATGGACCATACATCCTCTACCCATATCCTACTGTACATGGACCATACATCCTCTACCCATATCCTACTGTATGTGGACCATACATCCTCTATCCATATCCTACTGTACGTGGACCATACATCCTCTACCCATATCCTACTGTACCCATATCCTACTGTACATGGACCATACATCCTCTACCCATATCCTACTGTACATGGACCATACATCCTCTACCCATATCCTACTGTACATGGACCATACATCCTCTACCCATATCCTACTGTATGTGGACCATACATCCTCTACCCATATCCTACTGTACGTGGACCATACATCCTCTACCCATATCCTACTGTACATGGACCATACATCCTCTACCCATGTCTTGAGCAATGCCATCTGCCTCTAAAATCTGCTTTACTTTAGTAAAACGGAAAATCTCCCTTTCTCTGAGGAGAAAAGGCCTAAGGTGTAACTGAGCCTTAATGGCTCTAAATAATGCTTTTATGCTATTTCCAGAAACTACAAAATGTAAGCTTGCTTCAGCCCTATAAGAGTTGTGTGTTGTTTTAAAAAGTCTACTAAATATTTATCTTAAGAATCGAAATCAGCTATTATTTAGTTTCAGATCATAGCAATTTATAGGCTACACTAAAACTACAAAACAAGACAAAATGGGGTATATGCAAACTCCTATATAGAACAACCCTGACGGTCCTACACTCCTTGCACAGATTGTCTCTTGACAATTTCTCCCCGGGTGTTCCATCGACACGGCAGAGAAGAAGCCATTTCATGTCGATCGTTGCCTGCAAATCAATCCGCCGTGCGTGTCTAACAGCTCACTAAGCAGTAAACAAAACTCCCAGTCACCGCGGAGACAAGCCTCATCACCAACCTTCCACCAGCCGAGCCCTTTTTTTTTAAATGTTTCCATACCTACTGTTCTTCTCCAGGTGTCCAGTCAGCATCGCAAGATGTCACGTCCAACAGACACAGAATAATACTCTCCCAATTCCACAAACCAAGACGAGTAAATCCCCTCTCCTCTCTTAGCCCCGAGCAAAGTTCTTCATGTTCGATAGAGAAGACAAAGAATAATGGTTATCTGCGTCTGGTTGTTTGCCGTCCGTTTACTAAGACATTAGTGGTATCCAGAGTGGCTCAGTAGACTTGGTGAAGAGGGAAGGCTGGAGGCATAGCTCTGTGTTGGCAGTGCCTGGGACTGTGTGTGCCAGCGTACAGGCAGGCAGTCAGTGTGGGGTGGCCTTCAGGGACTGGCACAGCTGATCCCCTCCCTGTCACCTGCCTCACAACAGACCACGCGGGTGGAGTGGGTACTACGGGGTAGGGAGGGGGTGACAGGAAGGGGGAGGCACCATCACAACAGGACAGGATGGAACACACCATCTTGAGGTTGGGGGGGGGGGGGGGGGGGGCATTCAGGACAGGAATATCCCATCTGGGCTTGAGAACAGCAGATATAACCACTAGGCCTACCTATGGTGAGGTACAGCAATTGGTGGAACATACCACCTGGGGGCTAGAAAAGGGGGTGGTGGAGGGTCAGTCTCTCTCAACAGGACAGGAAGATACTATCTGGGATTGAGAACAGGGGAGAAATAACTGCTAACTACGGGTGGGGTAGAGGGGCTGGTGGGGAGACAAACAGGAACATACCATCTGGGGGCTGGGGGGGGGGTCAGCTTCCCTCACACACACACACACACACACAAGGACAGGAATATACCATTGCCTAGGAGCTACCTACCTCGAGCAGCCACCAGCAGGCAACATATAACATTCAGCAAATTAGATTTTCTCATTACTGTAGCTTGGTAGGGGGCTACATCATGTCTCATTACTGTAGCTTGGTAGGGGACTACATCATGTCTCATTACTGTAGCTTGGTAGGGGGCTACATCATGTCTCATTACTGTAGCTTGGTAGGGGACTACATCATGTCTCATTACTGTAGCTTGGTAGGGGGCTACATCATGTCTTATTACTGTAGCTTGGTAGGGGACTACATCATGTCTCATTACTGTAGCTTGGTAGGGGACTACATCATGTCTCATTACTGTAGCTTGGTAGGGGACTACATCATGTCTCATTACTGTAGCTTGGTAGGGGACTACATCATGTCTCATTACTGTAGCTTGGTAGGGGACTACATCATGTCTCATTACTGTAGCTTGGTAGGGGACTACATCATGTCTCATTACTGTAGCTTGGTAGGGGACTACATCATGTCTCATTACTGTAGCTTGGTAGGGGGACTAGATCATGTCTCATTACTGTAGCTTGGTAGGGGGACTACATCATGTATCATTACTGTAGCTTGGTAGGGGACTACATCATGTCTCATTACTGTAGCTTGGTAGGGGACTACATGTCTCATTACTGTAGCTTGGTAGGGGACTAGATCATGTCGCATTACTATAGCTTGGTAGGGGACTAGATCATGTCTCATTACTATAGCTTGGTAGGGGACTAGATCATGTCTCATTACTGTAGCTTGGTAGGGGACTAGATCATGTCTCATTACTGTAGCTTGGTAGGGGACTACATCATGTCTCATTACTGTAGCTTGGTAGGGGACTACATCATGTCTCATTACTGTAGCTTGGTAGGGGACTACATCATGTCTCATTACTGTAGCTTGGTAGGGGACTACATCATGTCTCATTACTGTAGCTTGGTAGGGGACTACATCATGTCTCATTACTGTAGCTTGGTAGGGGACTACATCATGTCTCATTACTGTAGCTTGGGTGATACAACATTACAATTGGAAGAATACGATACAGAAGAGCCAACATTACAATTGGAAGAATACGATACAGAAGAGCCTAGGAGGTCAGAGCGCAATTTCGTTACCATGGAATTGCCCAAAGGCTGAGACAGATTTTTAAATGTAAATGTTTTCCAAACAAAAAAACATTGATTTTAAACTTTATCAAACCATACAACTCCATGCATAATGACTACTTATAACAATTGACACAAATCACGTTCACTAGCTAGCTTGCCGACTAAGATAACTGCATTTAGCTAGCATTCTTTGGCATTTAGCTAACATTCTTTGGCATTTGGTTAGTTGGCGTTATATGTATTTCCAAAACTTTGGTTTCCCTTCATGTAAACGTAAGCTGGGTGTCGATAGCAACTGCCAGACTCATTCAGTGCTAACGTAATGTTAGCAGGGAAAAGCCTATAAGGACACGCCTGACACCCAAACCCATATTCAATTTATACAAATTAGGTTAGGGTAAGGGTCAAGTTTAAGGGTTTTGCTAGTCGGTTTAAGCGTCAGCGGTGTCCTAATAGTCTCTCCCCGTTAGCAGACTAGTAGGGCTAACATTAGCAAACTAGTAGGCTAATGTTAGTAGGCTGGTATAGCTAAAATTAGCAAACTTGTAGGCTAACATTAGCGGGCTGGTAGGGCTAACGTTAGCGGGCTGGTAGGGCTAACTTTAGCGGGCTGGTAGGGCTAACGTTAGCGGGCTGGTAGTGCTAACGTTAGCGGGCTAGTAGGGCTAACGTTAGCGGGCTGGTAGGGCTAACGTTAGTGGGCCGGTAGGGCTAACGTTAGCGGGCCGGTAGGGCTAACGTTAGCGGGCCGGTAGTGCTAACGTTAGCGGGCCGGTAGGGCTAACGTTAGCGGGCCGGTAGTGCTAACGTTAGCGGGCCGGTAGGGCTAACGTTAGCGGGCCGGTAGGGCTAACGTTAGCGGGCCGGTAGGGCTAACGTTAGCGGGCCGGTAGGGCTAACGTTAGCGGGCCGGTAGGGCTAACGTTAGCGGGCCGGTAGGGCTAACGTTAGCGGGCTTGGATAGCAACCTTGCAAGTTGATTTGTATCCATGAATTCATAATGTATTTGCTTGTAAGTTGACTGAAAATTGAATTGAAACCAATAGTCATGAGTGAAAATTATTTGGTTTAATTTGAAGTTATACATTTTAAGTACTTTCTGTTGGGAGTTTACATTATAGGAAATAAGGTTGGCTGCCAGTTTCTCCATATTACATCACGCCCCCGGAAAAACTATTTCCCGACATGACTTCTTCAGAATTCTGATCGTTTTTTTATGTAATAACTCCAAAAGTAGAAAAGTGAGGTGTGACTTTGCATTGGGACTTTTGGTGCTATACGAATACAAATCCATATGTTACATGTGGTTACGTTTATGCTACCTACCATTTAAAGATATGTGGGTTTTTGGTAACAGAATTTTAAAAGGCACAAGAAAATGTTTCTTTAAAAAAAATATGTTTCCGTAAAAAAAATATTCTAATTTAAATATTAAGGATGTTGATATTAGTTGGCAAGGGTCTTTACGTCAACATTGTTGTGTTTTGGTGTATTTCTCATACCTTTTAAGATTTTTTTTCTGGTAGATGTTTTCTAAGACTCTTTTTCTATCTGATTGACAAGAAATCAAAGTCTTTGTTTATTCCTAAATTCTAGGATGGAAAATGGTTGAAAGATTTATACAGTGGCTTCAGAAAGTATTCACACCACTTAAATTCTTCGCTAATTTGGTTGTGTTACGGCCTGAATTCAAAATTGATTAAATATTATTTTTTCTCGCACACATCTAGACAAAATGCCTGTGCTTAGTTCCATTCTATAAATGTTTTTATCCTGAAAAACTCCCAAGTCCTTAACGATTACAAACATACCCATAACATGATGCAGCCACCACGATGCTTGAAAATATGGAGAGTGGTACTCAGTAATGTGTTGGATTTGCCCCAAACATAACACTATTTTTCAGGACAAAAATGTAATTGCTTTGCCACATTTTTTGCAGTATTACTTTAGTGCCTTGTTGCAAACAGGATGCATGTTTTGGAATATTTTAATTCTGTACAAGCTTCCTTCTTTTTACTCTGTCAATAAGGTTAGTATGGTGGAGTGACTACAATGTTGTTGATCCACCCTCACTTCTCCTATCCCAGCCATTAAACTGTTCGAAAGTCACCATTGGCCTCATGGTGAAATCCCTGAGCGGTTTGCTTCCTGTCCGGCAACTGAGTTAGGAAGGACACCTGTATTTGTGTAGTGACTGGGTGTATTGATACACCATCCACAGTGTAATTAATAACTTCACCATGATCAAAGGGATATTGAGTGTCTGTTTTTTATTTTTTTTACTCATCTACCAATAGGTGCCCTTCTTTGCGAGTCATTAGAAAACCTCCTTGGTCTTTGGGTTTGAAATGCACTGCTTGACTGAGGGACCTTACAGATAATTGTATGTGTGGTGTATCAAAAATCATGTCCATGCAACTAATTAAGAAAAGGTTTACTCCTGAACGTACGGCTTGTCATAACAAAGGGGTTCAATACTTATTTACTCAACACATTACAGCTTTTCATTTTGTAATTACTTTTGTACACATTTAAAAAAATCAAAAAAAAATCCACTTTTGACATTACGGGGTATTTGTGTGTAAGCCAGTGGAGAAAAATTAACATCTCAATTTAATGAATTTAAAATTCAGGCTGTAACACAACAAAATGTGGAAAAAGTCAAGGGGTGTGAATACATTCAGCAGGGATCAGTTTCCTTAATTTCTCAAAAATTTCTCAAAAATACATAGACTCATAGCTTTCATTTGACACCGAATTTGACATTTACATTTTAGTCATTTAGCAGACGCTCTTATATGACATGCTCATATGAACTTCACATGTTGTTACATGGAAATGGAAATGACCAACGGCTACCTCAGATTTATCAAAAGACAAACTGATGCTTGTCGTCTTCCTCTAGCGCACAACTGACACGTCTTTTCGTGTGTGCAAACGACAGCCGAACAAACGACAGCCGGTCAAACGACAGCCGGACAAACGGTTGCAGGACAAACGGTTGCAGGACAAACGGTTGCAGGACAAACAAACGGTTGCAGAATTTACACGTTTAGTTTGAGGGAGTTTTACGAGAGGAATTGCTTACCACCTGGCAGACTGCGCCAGAGTAGCTTCTCAAAAAAGCTGGTACTGGAGTGAAACGTCATTGCATTTAGAATTGTTATTTGTTGCGCAATCGCGTGTTAAAGACTGTTTTGATGGCTACGATTAAAAACAGAGCTACTCTTTTTATTTCTCCATCTTAACTGATAATTAAAGTGCGCCTCCCATTCGAGTGCGTTAGCTATAGTCAATGGTAGGCAGAATCAGAGCATCACCCACCACTTTACAATGTGAGCTTGAGGCTGTATAATATAATGTGAGCTGGAGGCAGTATAATATAATGTGAGTTGGAGGCAGTATAATGTAATGTGAGCTGGAGGCAGTATAATGTAATGTGAGCTGGAGGCAGTATAATGTAACGTGAGCTGGAGGCAGTATAATGTAATGTGAGCTGGAGGCAGTATAATGTAATGTGAGCTGGAGGCAGTATAATGTAATGTGGAGGCAGTATAATGTAATGTGGAGGCAGTATAATGTAATGTGAGCTGGAGGCAGTATAATGTAATGTGGAGGCAGTATAACGTAACGTGAGCTGGAGGCAGTATAATGTAATGTGGAGGCAGTATAACGTAATGTGAGCTAGAGGCAGTATAATGTAACGTGAGCTGGAGGCAGTATAATGGTTTGAAACCTGAATATTTTTCCTATACTTGAAATAATGAGGCGTGTCTTACTTTGCTTCAAAGTAGCCAAGCGAAAATCCATCCATAGAAACTTAGAGCCAATTATTTTATTAAGACTTCATCATGCCATTAACCAGCATTTCTCTACTGTTCTATTGGTTTTCATATCAACATTATTTCGTTGTCCAGAAGCCCAAAATCACAATCCTAGTCATATTATCAACCCATCCTAGTTGTTGCTATTACATTCCCCCTCTTTCTAAGTTTCTAACAGAGATGTATCTGTCACAGAGTGCATTCGGAAAGTATTCAGACCCCTTGACTTTTCCCACATTCTGTTACGTTACAGCTTTATTCTGAAATGGATTAAATCGTTTTTTCCCCCCCTCATCAATCTACACACAATACCCTATAATGACAAAGCAAAAACTGATTATTTTGTACATTTCAGACCATTTACTCAGTACTTTGTTAAAGCACATTTGGCAGTGATTACAGCCTTAAGTCTTCTTGGGTATGACACTACAAGCTTGGCACACCTGTATTTGGGAAGTTTCTCCCATTCTTCTCTGCAGATCCTCTCAAGCGCTGTCAGGTTGGATGGGGAGTGTCGCTGCACAGCTATTTTCTCCAGAGATGTTTGATCTGGTTCAAGTCCGGGCTCTGGCTGGGCCACTCAAGGTCATTCAGACTTGTCCTGAAGACACACCTGCGTTGTCTTGGCTGTGTGCTTAGGTTTGTTGTCCTGTTGGAAGGTGAACCTTCGCCCCAGTCTAAGGTCCTGAGCATTCTGGAACAGGTCTCCATCAAGTTTCCTCTGTTCATCTTTCCAACGATCCTGACTATTCTCCAAGTCCCCCACTGAAAAACACCCCAGAGCATGATGCTGCCACCACCATGCTTCACCGTAGGAATGGTGCCAGGTTTCCTCCAGACGCTTGGCATTCAGGCCAAAGAGTTCAATCTTGGTTTCATCAGACCAGAGAATCTTGTTTCTCAAGGTTTGAGAGTCCTTTAGGTGCCTTTTGGCAAACAGCAAGCGGGCTGTCATGTACCTTTTACTGAGGAGTGGCTTCCATCTGGCCACTCTACATTAAAGGCCTGATTGGTGGAGTGCTACATAGATGGTTGCTCTTCTGGAAGGTTCTCCCATCTCCACAGAGGAACTCTGGAGCTCTGTCAGTGACCATCGGGTTCTTGGTCACCTCCCTGACCAAAGCCCTTCTCCCCCGATTGCTCAGTTTGGCCGGGCGGCCAGCTCTAGGAAGAATCTTGGTGGTTCCAAACTTCTTCCATTTAAGAATGATGGAGGCTACTGTGTTCTTGGGGACCTTCAATGCTGCAGAAATTTTTAAGTACCCTTCCCCAGATCTGTGCCTCGACACAATCCTATCTCGGAGCTCTACGGACAATTCCTTCGACCTCATGGCTTGGTTTATGCTCTGACATGCACAGTCAACTGTAGGACCTTATATAGACAGGTGTGTACCTTTCCAAATCATGTCCAATCAAGTTGTAAAAACATCAAAGGATGATCAATGGAAATAGAAATGCTGTGAGCTCAATTTTGAGTCTCATAACAAAGGGTCTGAATACTTTGTTAGATACTACTGCACTGTTGGCGAAAGCATTTCGCTACACCCACAATAACATCTGCTAAATATGTGACCAGTAACATTTGATTTGATTTAGAATAATGCAAAACATCTCCTTGACTCTATCCAGGGAAGCAAATAACGCCAGCCCACTGAAATGAATGACAAATGGATGGAATGGCCAAATAATTGTGTAAGTTACTTCACAATCAAATTTAAAATGAGGACTAACTGAATGACGAGGGTGAAGAGGTTGATCATTTAGAACAACAATAGTCTTATGATGAGTTTGTGTTTATCAGCATTGGCGCTTATGTTAATAATTTGACAGAATGCGGGTTGATACCATTCTCTTTTATGTTTAACGTTGTAAAAAAAAAGAAGCTGTTACAAGATTGTTTTATTTAGTATAACTATATATCTAATACAATTTATTTTAAGGGACATTAAAACATGCTGTGTGTTGCAGTGGGCTTTTAGAATAATGCAAAACATCTCCTTGACTCGATCCAAGTTGATGAGTGGGAAACAAAACGATGCCAGTCAACCTGTACAGCCGGCCCATCGAAACTACACCCAAACTAAATTTCACACATAAGAGTTAGCCTATAGACAAGATTAAAATTGACAATCTGATGAGTGACAATATTAGGCCTATCAGTTGTCAAATTGTAAATGAAGAAGATGGATCTTGTAATTTACAGACGCAGGGAAAGGATCATCAATTTATCAAATCCTCCAGGTAAAACATTGCTTTCTATATAGTATCAGAATGAGGATATTCTGCAGTTTCTATGACACTTATCTTTGTCAAATAACTCTCAACATTCAAGAGGTGCAGCACTATTTTCAAATTTTACTTTTCCCCCAAAATATCCATCCTGTCCATACATTCAGCACATGACCAATCATGCGGCAGCATTCCTCCGGCTACTAAGCAAAAAAAATAATATATATATCAATAATAAATAAAATAATAAATAAACAAATACAAATAAATAGTAACATAATAAAATGTAATTCATCTGGGTGAAGAGGATGACTTTATTTAGAACAATAGTGCAATGACGATGAAAAATGGTGGATATTGTGTGCAGTCTAGTTATGTTATTATGAAAGGCTGGAAATGGCATATAAATTCCCCTCAGAGTCAAATCAGACATTGAATACAACATACTATGTGTGTAGCTCACAATGGCAAGCCCAAACAAACGAATTGACACACTGACAGCATTGCAAACGCTGCAGAATTTTAGATGAGTTGGGAGTCGGATGGAGGATCGAATATCGAGCATGAAAATCGACGTTGCCGATGAAGAGTCTTCATCTGATTCTAAAATGTCGACTTCGAGCCTCCCCCTCCGATTGCCTGAGCCTCGACGCAGAAAAACCCAGAACAGAGCCAACTGAGAGGGTGCTCCCAACTGCCTCGGTGAGACAGGAGTCTGGGAGGGACGGCACAGTTTGGGTAGAAATGAATGATGATGAGTTAACGTGACATGTAGATGTTGCAACATATCAGAGATTGTACTGTTCCTCACACAGGAAGTGAAACGGTACACGTCTGTGGATAAACTCAAAACAGTTATTGCACTCTTATATGTCCGCGGGGGCATGGATGTGGACGAAATTTAATCAGCTGGTGATTGTCAAGCAAATAACTGGTCGGTCTCAAGGTAACTGACCGTTAATTAACATAAACACATTTAGCATCTCCTGGCTACAAGCTACAGACTACAAGCCATTTTTATAAAAGTATAATAAATCCATGTAATATAGCCTACACCTTCACTATAAATCCATGATTTATTTTAGACAGGTCTAAAGAAGCATGATATGAAGAAAAAGTAGTCTATTTCAGAAGAACAGAATAGCATATTCTGAGCTGTCCTTATGTTAGGTCCTGATCTGGCTATGCTACACTAGTTCATTTAGCAGACAAGATTTGCTTAGAATTCAGTGTCATTATTTTATAGTATGAAGAACACAATTGAACAAAGCTGAATGAAATAGAAAGGATATTTTCTCCAAGCGATTTGAGGGAGTGAACACATGTGGCTGGCTATTCTGTGTTGAGCGGATAACAAAGAAATAGGTATTCCTACATGCTTAATTTAGAGTTACTAATTTAACTTTAGTTGTTCTACAAACGTTGGTCTATAGGTTTTGATTTTTATACATTCTAAGGCTGCATGATGCGACTCTAATGATGATTTGAAAAAAGTAGCTTTAAAAGGCATGACCTCTGCTTTGTTGTTTTTTTTGCGCAGGCTGTACACACTACATCAGTCTCTCATTCACAATTTCAGAAGCACTTGATAATGCCTCGAATTTCCCGGCGGCATCCCCTTTGTATGGCCATAATGCACATAAATCCATGCCTTTTGCAGCCCTTCTCCCTAAATGCTGCCGAAGCACATTATCCAATGCCGAGGTGCATATTGAAGATATTGGAAGAACTGTCCACATTTACTTTTCGTCAGCCAACAAGATGAGTAGTCCTAACGAACAGCAAAAGCACTAGCCTATGTCAATCTACTATTCCCCATAGTACAAAAGTTTACCTATTCTAATCTGTGGGAGAAATAAATATTCTAAAAGTCTGGGACAGTTGTGGGATGTGATTGATCCCAAATTAATACAACCACTAGCATCAAAAACACTTTTTTACGCAATGTGGCTGACGCAACAGCCCATGTGTTTAACTTAAAATGCTGATAAACTATTAGGCTATTTCTTCACATAATAAGAGCAGCAATGCGCACACGGCAGTAGTTCCATTAGCGGGAAAACACCATTATCAAAAGTGACCACAAATGCGATTATACATGTAATGCTTTTATTATAAAAAGGTGCATTTTTATGGTGAAAATTATCTTCCCCAAACTCGAAACTCATGTGGTGCTTTCAGTATATGTCTGCCAGTTAGGCTCTACACCCGTTTGTAAAGCAGATTAATGTGCTTCATTTTCAGAAGTTACTTGGCCACTTTAGTTGTGATACAAACCTTGGGCTAGGCAAAACATAGGGGCTAGGCTACATGAGGTGTGCGACTATGATTCGAAAAAGTCACACAAAAAAAGGCATTGTTTCTTGCCTTACGCTGGGCATCATTCACAAGTGATAATATATAATTCACAACTGATAGGCTAATATTGTCACCCATCAGACTATTCTTGATTTAATCTTGTCTTTACATATTCTAAATAATATATTTGTGAAGTTCATTTTGATTTATAACGGATGATTATCGTGGACCTGTCTCGAAACAGGGGCAGGGGAAAAAAATACCTGTGATCTATGCACTTAAATAATGGAGGACGCTTTTCCTGTGGTTTATTTTCATGCCAGCCAGGTAGGCTATACTCCTGTTGTAAAGATAAGCAATGTGATAAATATTTGCTTAATGTTAGGAAATAAATATAGTAGGCCTAGCCTATAGAAAGCTGATGGGATCCTCCTCATTTTATTAGAGGCCATCACTCTGTTTTCCCTCGCAATTGCATAGCTTATAGAAATGTTGAGCAAAATGAGCTCATGGGCTCTCATTAAGTGTTTAATTAGATTTTCAAATACATTTGCATTGATGTCAGAGTGATTAGGGACAATAGAGAGTGCTGAATACCAGGTAGTTAGCAAGTTTGGTGGGCTACTAATGACCATCAGCAGCATCAGAGCTTGGAGAAGCATAATTACCGTGACTAAACGGTCACGTGGAATTTGACTGCCTTCATGACTCGTGACCGCCTGGGTGGGGGTAATACAGTCAGTGTAACAGTCCTAATGTGGAGTCATTTTGGTCTGATAGGTATGGGGTGGACTTTTCAGAGAGACCATGCCACGCAACCTCTTCAGAGAGACCATGCCACGCAACCTCTTCAGAGAGACCATGTCACGCAACCTCTTCAGAGAGACCATGTCACGCAACCTCTTCAGAGAGACCATGTCACGCAACCGCTTCAGAGAGACCATGTCACGCAACCGCTTCAGAGAGACCATGTCACGCAACCGCTTCAGAGAGACCATGCCACGCAACCTCTTCAGAGAGACCATGCCACGCAACCATTTCAGAGAGACCATGTCACGCAACCGCTTCAGAGAGACCATGTCACGCAACCGCTTCAGAGAGACCGTGTCACGCAACCATTTCAGAGAGACCATGTCACGCAACCATTTCAGAGAGACCATGTCACGCAACCTCTTCAGAGAGACCATGCCACGCAACCTCTTCAGAGAGACCATGCCACGCAACCATTTCAGAGAGACCATGCCACGCAACCGCTTCAGAGAGACCATGTCACGCAACCGCTTCAGAGAGACCGTGTCACGCAACCATTTCAGAGAGACCATGTCACGCAACCTCTTCAGAGAGACCATGTCACGCAACCGCTTCAGAGAGACCATGTCACGCAACCGCTTCAGAGAGACCATGTCACACAACCGCTTCAGAGAGACCGTGTCACGCAACCATTTCAGAGAGACCATGTCACGCAACCATTTCAGAGAGACCATGTCACGCAACCTCTTCAGAGAGACCATGTCACGCAACCTCTTCAGAGAGACCATGTCACGCAACCGCTTCAGAGAGACCATGTCACGCAACCATTTCAGAGAGATTGTGCGACACCTGAGTCACAAAACAAAGCCCCGAAGCTGTGTGCAGACTGTGGACCCAAAGCATAAAGAGAAGATGAGATTGATTCATGCACAAAAGGCACGCGTAAGGACACAATACAATGTCTGATAAAGTCAACAAATTACTATTTTTTTTATATATAGTGGGTAACGAGAGCGCGTTCTCTTTAATACTCGGGTGCTCTGCCATATATGACAACATCTTCAAATGAAATGCCAACTTCAAGAAACATTGGGAAACGGCGGCACTCCAAAACGTGCTTGAAGTTAATCTTGCATTTTACTGGTGAAAAGTAGGCTACACCGAGAAAAGTACTGTAAATTTTTCTGCGTGAAAAACGGAGAATGCTGCGTTAACGCAACACCTGAACAACAATAATTGTGTGCTGGCGGGATGCAGGGTTGTGTTCCAACCCCTAAACAACAGTAATTGTGTGATGGTGGGATGCAGGGTTGTGTTCCAACCCCTAAACAACAGTAATTGTGTGCTGGCGGGATGCAGGGTTGTGTTCCAACCCCTAAACAACAGTAATTGTGTGATGGTGGGATGCAGGGTTGTGTTCCAACCCCTAAACAACAGTAATTGTGTGATGGCGGGATGCAGGGTTGTGTTCCAACCCCTAAACAACAGTAATTGTGTGATGGTGGGATGCAGGGTTGTGTTCCAACCCCTAAACAACAGTAATTGTGTGATGGCGGGATGCAGGGTTGTGTTCCAACCCCTAAACAACAGTAATTGTGTGATGGTGGGATGCAGGGTTGTGTTCCAACCCCTAAACAACAGTAATTGTGTGATGGTGGGATGCAGGGTTGTGTTCCAACCCCTAAACAACAGTAATTGTGTGATGGTGGGATGCAGGTTTGTGTTCCAACCCCTAAACAGCAATAATTGTGTGCTGGCGGGATGCAGGTTTGTGTTCCAACCACTGAACAACAATAATTGTGTGATGGCGGGATGCAGGGTTGTGTTCCAACCCCTAAACAACAGTAATTGTGTGATGGCGGGATGCAGGTTTGTGTTCCAACCCCTGAACAACAATAATTGTGTGATGGCGGGATGCAGGGTTGTGTTCCAACCCCTAAACAACAATAATTGTGTGCTGGAGGGATTCAGGGTTGTGTTCCAACCCCAAAACAACAATAATTGTGTGCTGGAGGGATTCAGGGTTGTGTTCCAAACCCAAAACAACAATAATTGTGTGCTGGCGGGATTCAGGGTTGTGTTCCAACCCCAAAACAACAATAATTGTGTGCTGGAGGGATGCAGGGTTGTGTTCCAAACGAAACAACTACAAGTGTCCTTGCTCTAGTTCCTCTTCTTTAAGTCATACAAGTGCAATGAAATTGCTTAGCAACTGTGCACTCTGGAGAGGTGTGGCCACTTTGAGACACCAGTTAGTCCTCTTACTCAAAAACCCTTGTCATTTTTTGGTCTTATGTTGGAAACTACCCCTCACATTTTCCAGGAATATTCTTATCGTGTTACTGAATCTATTCAGAGTATTTTCAGATTACGTTATCAACAAAATGTGTCCAAAAAAAAACACAGTACATTTAAAATGCACATAAAAAAATATCAACAATAATGTAATGTTTGTTTGGATTCAGTCTTGTGTCAGGTAAACTGTCAGTCTAATAATTGGCTCGACTTACCCCAAGGCAAACATTTTCACTATATTAACCAAAAAGATACATGGACGCTCTTTCATCCTAGGTTTAGGACCTCATATTGACGCGTATCTACTTTGGTTTAAGATACACAAGCATCATGAAAACCTCTAAAAACCATTCATCTGACTTGGTGAAAATCTGTTTCTTGGACCTAACAAAGCCGGCGTAACAATCTGCAGCTCTAAGCTAGAAGCAGACATTCCTGATTTATCTACGATGATGTGTTTCTCTGATGATGATGATGTACGGTGCCTTCTGGGAAGTATTCATACCCCCCTTTATGTATTACATCCTTACATTTATTTCTCACCCATCTACACACAATACCCCATAATGACAAAGTAAAAACATGTTTTAGACATTTTGGCTAATTTATTGAAAATTAAATATAGAAATCTCTCATCTATTTACATACGTATTCACACCCCTTTGTCAATACTTTGTAGAAGCACCTTTGGTGGCAACTACAGCTTTGAGTCATCTTGGGTATTATGTCTGGGGAGGCAGGTAGCCTAGTGGTTAGAGTGTTGGACTAGTAACCAGCAGGTAGCCTAGTGGTTAGAGCGTTGGACTAGTAACCAGCAGGTAGCCTAGTGGTTAGAGCGTTGGACTAGTAACCAGCAGGTTGCCTAGTGGTTAGAGCGTTGGACTAGTAACCAGCAGGTAGCCTAGTGGTTAGAGCATTGGACTTGTAACCAGCAGGTAGCCTAGTGGTTAGAGCATTGGACTAGTAACCAGCAGGTAGCCTAGTGGTTAGAGTGTTGGACTAGTAACCAGCAGGTAGCCTAGTGGTTAGAGTGTTGGACTAGTAACCAGCAGGTAGCCTAGTGGTTAGAGTGTTGGACTAGTAACCAGCAGGTAGCCTAGTGGTTAGAGCGTTGGACTAGTAACCAGCAGGTAGCCTAGTGGTTAGAGCGTTGGACTAGTAACCAGCAGGTAGCCTAGTGGTTAGAGTGTTGGACTAGTAACCAGCAGGTAGCCTAGTGGTTAGAGCGTTGGACGAGTAACCAGCAGGTAGCCTAGTGGTTAGAGTGGGGAGAGCAGTAGCCTAGTGGAGAGCGTTGGATTAGTAACCAGCAGGTAGCCTAGTGGTTAGAGTGTTGGACTAGTAACCAGCAGGTAAACTAGTGGTTAGAGTGTTGGACTAGTAACCAGCAGGTAGCCTAGTGGTTAGAGCGTTGGACGAGTAACCAGCAGGTAGCCTAGTGGTTAGAGTGGGGAGGCAGTTAGCCTAGTGGTTAGAGCGTTGGATTAGTAACCAGCAGGTAGCCTAGTGGTTAGAGTGTTGGACTAGTAACCAGCAGGTAGTCTAGTGGTTAGAGCGTTGGATTAGTAACCAGCAGGTAGCCTAGTGGTTAGAATGTTGGACTAGTAACCAGCAGGTAGTCTAGTGGTTAGAGCGTTGGACTAGTAACCAGCAGGTAGCCTAGTGGTTAGAGCATTGGACTTGTAACCAGCAGGTAGCCTAGTGGTTAGAGCATTGGACTAGTAACCAGCAGGTAGCCTAGTGGTTAGAATGTTGGACTAGTAACCAGCAGGTAGTCTAGTGGTTAGAGAGTTGGACTAGTAACCAGCAGGTAGCCTAGTGGTTAGAGTGTTGAGCCAGTAACCGAAAGATTGCTGGATCGAATCCCCCGAGCTGACAAGGTAAACATCTGGTGTTCTGCCCCTGAACAAGGCAGTTAACCCACTGTTCCCCGGGTTTTGCCGTCATTGTAAATAATAATTTGTTCTTAATCGACTTGCCTAGTTAAATTAAAAGAGTAAAACAGGTCTGTATCAGCTTTGCACATCTGGATTTGGGCATTTCAGTCCTATACTTCTTGGCAGATTTGTCTCCAACTCTGTTAAGTTAGATGGCGAGCGGTGGTGAACAGCAACCTTCAAGTCTTTCCACAGATTTTCAATGGGATATAAGTCTGAGCTTTAGCTGGGCCACTCAAGGACTTTCACATTGTTGTTCTGAAGCCATTCCAGCTTTGCTTTGGCTGTATGCTTGGGGTCATTGCCCTGTTGGAACGTAAATCTTCGCCTCAGTCTAAGGTCGTTTGCACTCTGAAGCAGGTTCTCATCAAGGATTTGCCTGTATTTGGTTCCATTCATTGTTCCCCTCTATCCTTACCAGTCTCCCAGTCCCTGCCGTTGAAAAGCATCCCCGTAGCATGATGCAACCACCATGCTTCAACAGTAAGGATGGTGTTAGACAGGTCATATGAGCTGTGCTTGGTTTTCTCCAGATAGCACTTTGCAATCAGGCCAAAGAGTTACATTTTTGTCTCATCAGAATCTTTTGCCTGATGTATTTCACGTGCCCTTTTTATGCCTTCTCTAGGTGCCTTTTTTTTACATTTACATTTTACATTTAAGTCATTTAGCAGACGCTCTTATCCAGAGCAACTTACAAATTGGAAAGTTCATACATATTCATCCTGGTCCCCCCGTGGGGAATGAACCCACAACCCTGGCGTTGCAAGCGCCATGCTCTACCAACTGAGCCACACGGGACCTCCTTTTTCTCAGGAGTGGCTTCTGTCTGGCCACTCTCCCATAAATCCCAGAATACTGAAGTGCCTGAGAGACTGTTGTCCCTTCTGGCAGGTTGTCCCATCTTAGCCAAGGAACTCTGTAGTTCTGTCAGAGTGGTCAGCGGTAGTTCTGACCAGAGGTCCTTCTTTCCCGGGTTGCTAAGTTTGGTCGGACGGCCAGCACTAGGCAGTCTGGGTAGTTCCATATATATCTTACATTTCGAAATGATGGAGACCAGTGTACTCTTTCCAACACTCTAGAAATTGTTTTATACCCTTCCCCAGATATCTGCCTCATTACAATTCTATCTCGGGAACTCTACAGACAGTTCCTTGGATTTCATGGTATAGTTTCTGCTCTGACATGAACTGTCAATTGTGGGACCTTATATATAGACAAGTGTGTTTCTTTTTAAATCATGTCCAAACAATTGAATTGGTCACAGGTGGACTCAAGATGTAGGGACATCTCAAGGATGATCAAAGGAAATTGGATGCACCTGTGTTAAATTTGGAGTGCCATTGCAATGGGGGGGGGGGGGGGGTGAATACTTATGTAAATTAGATATTTCTGTATTTCCTTTTCAATAAATAAAATCTCTGTCATTGTGGGGCATTGTGTGTAGATGGGTGTGAATATATATATATATATTTAAAAATATATATATTCAGGTTGTAACAATGTTGAATAAGTCAAGGGGTATGAATACTTTCTGTATGTTATCGATGATGTATGTTAACTATGATGATGCAGGGCTCGACATTAACTCAGATTGTTCTCTTGACCGGGACAAGTAAAAAATAATAATAATAATCTAAACATCAAATAATTACTCCAGGCCAACATTGGTATAATATCTGAAAACTTTTTTCATGTACATAAATGTTAAAAAAGCTGACGTGCATATTGACTACAGACTCATGTCCAAACCGATGTTGACATGAGGGAGGAGCCAGAAAATGTAGCCAAACTTTAATTAAACTACGTCAATATAGGCTAAACGCCAGTCATGTTTGACAAATATAATGAAGGATAATTAACATTAACGTCTAAAGCAGGGGTGTCAAACTCATTCCACGGAGGGCCTAGTGTCTGCAGGTTTTTGGTTTTTCCTTTCAATAAAGCCCTAGACAACCAGGTGTGGGGAGTTCCGAACTAATTAGTGATGTTAATTCATCAATCAAGTACAAGGGAGGAGCGAAAACCCGCAGACACTCGGCCCCCCGTGGAATGAGTTTGACACCTGTGGTCTAAAGGCTTGACTCTGTCCACATCCTCGAGGTTCGATTCGTTCAGATCAAATGATCACATGACCGGAGAGTGACGGACAGTGCCTGTTGTACAACCCACCCACCTTGAATCTGAGAGAGGAGGCTGTCAGCATTTTTAAACTATTTAACCATTAACATAATTGTTTCAAACTTGGACATTTTGTAATTTTGCCTAGCCAACCCTAGCCTAGCCAAGCCAACCCTAGCCAACCCTAGCCTAGCCAACCCTAGCTAAAATACGACAATAGAAATGTTGAGGGAATTATTTTATAAACACTTAATGCCATTGAAACCACGTTGTCATGTTCTATTGGTTTTCAAATCAATGTTATTTTATTGTCCAGCAGCCAAATGCATAATCCTAGTCTCCCGCCACAAGGGGACACTAGAGCGCGATGAGCCAAGTAAAGGCTCCCGGCCACACCTTCCCCTAACCCAGACAACGCTGGGCCAATTGTGAGCCACCCTATGGGACTCCTGGTCACGGCCGGTTGTGACACAGCCTGGGATCGAACCCTGGTATGTAGTGACGCCTCAAGCACTGCATTAGACCACTGCGCCACTCGGGAGATCCGTCCTCTCTTAATTTCAAACAGATATTTTAATCTGTCATACGAAACTGCTTGGCGATGCACTTTTGAGAACTATGTTTTCCCGCAAATTGCATTTTGGAACATTTTCCTACAGCTATGTGCGCATTTTTGAGCTTATAATATTAAGACATTTAACTTGATTAACATTTTAAAGCTAAACGGTCTGATCTGTTGCATCAGCCTCATTGCTTTAAAAAATATATATATATGTAATGTGCAGTGGTTGTATGAATTTTGGATCTGTTGTCCTGGAACTGTCCCAGAGTCTGTTTTCAACCGTATACATATTTATCGTCCCAGGGATGACGGGACACCCGTAATTTAGAGCTCTGGATGGAATTATTTTATAAAAGTCATAAAAAGTATTTGGTTGTAATTGTAATGTTGCAATATTTTATAGGCTACCAAGGGTGGCCAATCATCCTCCAGGAGAGCCTTAAAGGGGCAGAGTTGTATTTTGAGACATGCTTGAATATGCAGAGAAGCCAATAAGCAGCGTAACCTACATTTTTGTCTTATTCTTTATGGTACATAATATAATAATGCATTTTACTTTGTAATGATGCAAAAATTGTGTTTTGGGGGGGGGGGGGGCAAGACAATTGACTTGACTTACTCCAATCCACCAATGTTTGTTTACTTTAAGTATAGCTAGCTAGCTAAGTGACTATTGCAATCAGACGATTGTGATGTTTGCATGGGTGGATTCAGTGAAATATATTGGGGGGGGTTGAAAAAATATAGAGCACTGCAGAAGCTTGCCAGGTGTGTTGCCATGAACAATGGCATGCATCACCACCTTCGCTAAACTCAGATTCACTTTTGGGGGTTTGCAGTTCAGGGGACAGTGCACATGGGTTGAAGTAACATAGCAAATCAGAGTTTAGACAAATAATTCAAGTAACGCAATAAATCAAAACAACTACAAGCTAGTAAGCTAGCTAGCTACCCATAACCAGTGAGCTATCTGACCGGCATATAGTTAGCTAGCTACCCATAACCAGCGAGCTATCTGACCGGCATATAGCTAGCTAGCGATCCATAACCAGCGAGCTATCTGACCGGCATATAGCTAGCTAGCGATCCATAACCAGCGAGCTATCTGACCGGCATATAGCTAGCTAGCTACCCATAACCAGCGAGCTATCTGACCGGCATATAGCTAGCTAGCGATCCATAACCAGCGAGCTATCTGACCGGCATATAGCTAGCTAGCGATCCATAACCAGCGAGCTATCTGACAGGCATATAGCTAGCTAGCGATCCATAACCAGCGAGCTATCTGACCGGCATATAGCTAGCTAGCGATCCATAACCAGCGAGCTATCTGACCGGCATATAGCTAACTAGCAATCCATAACCAGCGAGCTATCTGACCGGCATATAGCTAGTTAGCTACCCATTACCAGCGAGCTATCTGACGGCATATAGCTAGCTAGCTACCCATAACCAGCGAGCTATCTGACGGCATATAGCTAGCTAGCGATCCATAACCAGCGAGCTATCTGACCGGCATATAGCTAGCTAGCGATCCATAACCAGCGAGCTATCTGACCGGCATATAGCTAGCTAGCTACCCATAACCAGCGAGCTATCTGACCGGCATATAGCTAGCTAGCTACCCATAACCAGCGAGCTATCTGACCGGCATATGGCTAGCTAACTACCCATAACCAGTGAGCTATCTGACCGGCATATGGCTAGCTAGCTACCCATAACCAGCGAGCTATCTGACCGGCATATGGCTAGCTAGCTACCCATAACCAGCAAGCTATCTGACCGGCATATAGCTAGCTAACTACCCATAACCAGCGAGCTATCTGACCGGCATATGGCTAGCTAGCTACCCATAACCAGCAAGCTATCTGACCGGCATATAGCTAGTCAGCTACACATAACCAGCGAGCTATCTGACCGGCATATATCTAGCTGGTTACCCATAACCAGCAAGCTATCTGGCCGGCATATAGCTAGTTAGCTACACACTACCTCATTCATAGAAGCTAAATGGCTACCCATAACGGCCTAACTACCCATAACCAGCGAGCTACCTGACTGGCATATGGCTAGCTAACTACCCATAACCAGCATGCTATCTGACCGGCATATAGCTAGCTAGCTACCCATAACCAGCAAGCTATCTGACCGGCATATAGCTAGTTAGCTGCACACTACCTCATTCATAGAAGCCTAACTACCCATAACGGCCATATTTCCATGTAACAGCGCTTGTTTAAAGTAAACAGACGGAAGACAAATCGACTACCTGTGCTAAATTAGCCATCTGCGTCTCCTAATACTTGTGTGTAAACGGAAGACGGACGCCACAAACATGTTTCCACTGAAAAATACTGTCGGCTGCAACTGCGTTAAAACAGCGTTCAGTACGTGTATATTTTGCATCTGTGAAAATGTTTTTTTATGTGATATGTAGTGACGGGAAACCAAGGCTTTCTGAAGGCTTCGGCTCTTTCACGAAAAACAGTTAATTACTCGAAGCTTCATTATCTGTTCATAATGCACACTAGTGACATCTGCTGGTCAGCAATAAATATAATTTTTTTACCCCAGTGTATTCTTCAAAACTCTGTGGTGCAGCGGTAAGTCATTGGCTTTAGTAGCCTATAATCAGTTGAAACACCAGGTTCGCATCATGCCTTCAAGTTTATTATGCCTTCAAGTTTAGGCTACTATTTTTCAAAAACAAAATCTATGGCATTATTTAGGCTGCTTAAAACAGAAGCGTATACTATACCAAATAAAACAAATTATTTAAACAAAAAATTAACCACACTTTCTGCACTAAATAGTGTCTTCAACTGGAATCGACCTCATACCCTCACGAATTTGACTGTTCCAAATAATTCCCTACTCTACCTGCTTAAACTACCGATCAGGTTAAACTTTCTGTACAAAATCCTAACTATATTTGTAAGTAAGATGTTCAGTTAGAGATCTTGTGTTTGAAAGCTGCTTGGAATCGAAGAAGGCACCTGAACCACGGCGAAATTCAGTGGGATCAAACGAAGCATCGGACGTCATTGATGACGTCCTTCAGATAAATTCATACATGCATCAGCACACTGCTTCCAAGTGAACTGCTTTCTGATTTCGACGCAATGCCTCGGAGGTCCGGTATCAAACTAACATCACTAGCTAGTGATATGAAAGTATAAAGGGCTTTATGTTTATAGAACCGTAAATTTGCCACTTAAAAAAAAAAAAAAATTGTATAATCGATGTACGATTAGATGGGAGTATTTGTCTGCCGGGGCCAATCCGCCTCTAAACAGAACACGTTAAGGTCCTTGGACTATATAAAGGAGTAACGTTAGGCTCCTTTAGTGTATTGGGCCATCCTATGTCATGGTTGGTAGCTAGCTATATCACACACACGTATGGGTTGCAATTGTCAAGCTTTACATAATTCAGACTGTCAGTGCAATGCTTATTCTTCTTCCGTCTTGTCTAATGTCAAAAAAAGGTTAGCTGATTGTCAACACAACATTAGCTAGTTAGTTAGCTTGCTAAACCTCTAGTTAACTAGCTAGCTAGGTCTATTTTGCTAACGTAGTATATTCACAACCACAATGCAGTCGTCGGAAAGCAAGTGGTTGTATTAAAAAAAAGCTAGATGGTTTATTCAAATCTTAAAACAAAATTGAAAAGTGTGGAGAAATGTTGGGTTCTTCTATTTCCCCCACCCATCTTTTCATAAAAGAAATAAGAACGAATGCGGATAGTTACAAAAAAGTGTGTTGGCCGGTCGGGATTTTTTTTTATCTCGCTCGTTAGCTAGCGCAAACCCACAAACCAGCATTTGATTTGATGATTCCGACCTAGCATTTAAGCTAGCTAGAGGTTAGGTTTTTATGAGCTAACGTAGAAATGTATTTGGTATCGGTCGTCAACTTACCAGTAAACGTGGGTTTATATTGGAATACTCCAGGCAAAATATAGAGGATAAATATGCAATAGTATCAATATAACGCTGTCCTGGCCCTCTTTTTTTTTTTTATCCAAATAGAACCAATGCTGCCATAATCCCAAAGTGGCTATAGATCCTGCTTCTTCTGCTGGTAGCCATCTTTAATCCTGCTCAACATCCAAACAACACAACCTCCTCCGTCTCTACTCTTCCCAACCAATGCTGTGTATAACCCTGGATGACTGACAGGGGGCGCTGTATTGAAGCCACCGCTCAGCCATCTTGGCACTCCTCAACTGTATACAACATTTTGGATGCATTATTTTCTACATTCGTTTTTGACACGTTTATTATATTACAGATACCTTAATTCATGCTTCTAAATTATATTATGTGAGTTAAAATTTTAAAAAATATACAAAGTAGGTAGTACTAATGTTACTGTCCCCATTACAGTAACAAAATACTTAAGTACATGTGATTGTGTTCTTGAAACATTTAACTGAAATACTGTTGAATTCCATTCATTCCTATGGAGGACTGCTCCTACTGGGGAGAGCCAATATGGCCGACTGGTAGCTTCAAAGTCTCATAATGGCCAATACATAGCATCAGCGAACAAGGGGTTTATTTTATATATATATATCATTGGTTCCAAAGTTAATTCTTCTTCAATGGGGTTTAACACAGTTGGGATCCAATAATAATGGTGCATTACGGCCACCAACCGGACTGGAGTATAAATCCATTATACTTTGTTGTACAAAAATGGGGAAAGGAAAAGATTACTCTACAAACCCCCCACCACCACATTCCACTATTTTGAAGTACTTCTCTGCAGCTGCCACCACAATACCTATTTTCTGTGACTTACGTTCCATTCCTGCGGTACAGTTGATAACATGGCAATGAACCAGTGGAGACTCCTCAGAGGAGGAAGGGGAGGACCATGTTAAAACATTTAAAAAGTTTCCTTTTTAGATAAAACTATACTAAATATATTAACACTTCACCAAATAATTTGACTAAAACAAACTGTTTTGCAATGAAGGTCTACAGTAGACTCAACAGCACTCTGTAGGGTAGCACCATGGTGTAGCCGGAGGACAGCTAGCTTCCGTCCTCCTCTGGGTACATTGACTTCAATACAAAACCTAGGAGGCTCATGGTTCTCATCCCCTTCCATAGACTTACACAGTAATTATGACAACTTCCGGAGGACGTCCTCCAACCTATCAGAGCTCTTGCAGCATTAACTGACATGTTGTCCACCCAATCAAAGGATCAGAGAATGAATCTATTACTGAAAGCATTAGATACAGCTAGCTAACACTGCAGGATATAAAATGTGGTGAGTAGTTCACTCAAAGAGAGAGAAAGACAATAGTTGAACAGTTTTGAACATATACATTTCTTAAAAAATGAAGGAGAAGCGATAGTGTCATTTTTTTCTCAGTTTCATTAACTTAGCTAGCTAGTTTAGCCTACTCAAACAGAGGGATGCTATGTTAGCTAGCTGGCTATGACAACCCAACACTGGAACTCTTCCAATTCAAGGTAAGTTTTTGGTTTGACTAATTTATTGCCACCGGGGCCCGCCGGTGTAACTGCTAAACTGACTATACACTGTAATGTTACTGTATGATTGTAGCGGCTTTACTAACACATTAGTTCTATTAGCTATGTTGACTATGACGTTACTTTATCAAATATGGTGACAACGATGTAGGCTGTGTGTAACGGTTTGGCTTGGAAAGGTTTTTTCTCCTGGTCACATACAGCTGTGTTGTTCATTGAAGACCACAAATGAAGGGAAAAGGTGAGAGGAGGAGAGCGCATAGATGCGAGAAGGAATACAACTTGGCTGCTGTGAAAGTGAACTGTGTTTTCTCGTGCTCAGTGGTGTATTCATTTCGCAGATTCTGTTGAGAAACGTGTCTTAAACGGAAGCAAATAGAACGAAACGGGGATTAACATACCTGAATTTGTTCAAAAGAAACTCTCGTTTGCAACTCTTGGACTAATTATTACACCCTAGATCAGCTAGATGCAGGCAAGGGTGTGCAAGGCGGTATTGAATGTGTCACTGTCTATTACCTTAACATTTTCTCTCGACCTGTGTGCGTGCACCTACGTTGTAAACTTTCATTCATAGGCTAGGTTGTAGCAACCTCATGATGGGTATAGGGACAATTCTAGTATCATGTAGTAGCCTAAACCTATCGATGTTACATTGAACTGGGTGAATGGAATATGAATGACAGTCATCCAATATGCTGTAGTAGAAATAAGGCTGTGCTCATGGGAAAAAAAACATTAATCTTCCCTCATCATAAATAGCAGTGACTGCCACACTGTACTGGTAAAAGTCCTTCACCCATCTTCCTCCACTTTCTTCACTGCCTCAGCATATGACACCTACTGTACAACTCTGACCGTGGCAACCTCAACCTGCCTCTCTCGCACCGGACACATACCAGGGTACCGCTTCTTTCACCGATACTACACATTCCTTTGTCCCATGCCTTCCTGCAACCCAACTTTACTTATTCCCTCCTGCCTGGCAACATCACAGCTATCCTGGTCAAATCCAAGGCTAATACTCCCACCTGGTGGTTGAATGTGAGAAGACATACAAAGAAGATGCGAGTCACTTCAAATCAAATCAAATGTTATTTGTCACATACACATGGTTAGCAGATGTTAATGCGAGTGTAGCGAAATGCTTGTGCTTCTAGTTCCGACATTGCAGTAATAACCAACGAGTAATCTAACCTAACAATTCCACAACTACTACCTTATACACACAAGTGTAAAGAGATAAAGAATATGTACATAACGATATATGAATGAGTGATGGTACAGAACGGCATAGGCAAGATGCAGTAGATGGTATCGAGTACAGTATATACATATGAGATGAGTAATGTAGGGTATGTAAACATAAAAGTGCATAGTTTAAAGTGGCAAGTGATACATGTATTACATAAAGATGGCAAGATGCAGTAGATGATATAGAGTACAGTATATACATATACATTATATTAAGTGGCATTGTTTAAAGTGGCTAGTGATACATTTTGATCAATTTCCAACAATTTCCATTATTAAAGTGAGCTGGAGTTGAGTCAGTATCTTGGCAGCGGCCACTAAATGTTAGTGGTGGCTGTTTAACAGTCTGATGGCCTTGAGATAGAAGCTGTTTTTCAGTCTCTCGGTCCCTGCTTTGATGCACCTGTACTGACCTCGCCTTCTGGATGATAGCGGGGTGAACAGTCAGTGGCTCGGGTGGTTGTTGCGGGTGGTTGTTGTCCTTGATGATCTTTATGGCCTTCCTGTGACATCGGGTGGTGTAGGTGTCCTGGAGGGCAGGTAGTTTGCCCCCAGTGATGCGTTGTGCAGACCTCACTACCCTCTGGAGAGCCTTACGGTTGTGGGCGGAGCAGTTGCCGTACCAGGCGGTGATACAGCCTGACAGGATGCTCTCGATTGTGCATCTGTAGAAGTTTGTGAGTGCTTTTGGTGACAAGCCGAATTTCTTCAGCCTCCTGAGGTTGAAGAGGCGCTGCTGCGCCTTCTTCACAACGCTGTCTGTGTGGGTGGACCAATTCAGTTTGTCCGTGATGTGTACGCCGAGGAACTTAACTTACTACCCTCTCCACTACTGTCCCGTCGATGTGGATATGGGGGTGCTCCCTCTGCTGTTTCCTGAAGTCCACAATCATCTCCTTTGTTTTGTTGACGTTGAGTGTGAGGTTATTTTCCTGACACCACACTCCGAGGGCCCTCACCTCCTCCCTGTAGGCCGTCTCGTTGTTGTTGGTAATCAAGCCTACCACTGTAGTGTCGTTCCCAAACTTGATGATTGAGTTGGAGGCGTGCATGGCCACGCAGTCGTGGGTGAACAGGGAGTACAGGAGAGGGCTCAGAACGCACCCTTGTGGGGCCCCAGTGTTGAGGATCAGCGGCGTGGGGATGTTGTTACCTACTCTCACCACCTGGGTGCGGCCCGTCAGGAAGTCCAGGACCCAGTTGCACAGAGCGGGGTCGAGACCCAGGGTCTCGAGCTTGATGACGAGTTTGGAGGGTACTATGGTGTTAAATGCTGAGCTGTAGTCGATGAACAGCATTCTCACATAGGTATTCCTCTTGTCCAGATGGGTTAGGGCAGTGTGCAGTGTGGTTGTGATTGCGTCGTCTGTGGACCTATTGGGGCGGTAAGTAAATTGGAGTGTGATTGGCTTTCCCAGCTTTCCCAGCCAACATAGCAGCATAGAATAGAATAGTATTTTTTTTAATGTGTGTTTTAAAAACATGTCATCCACATTGAGTGGATTAGTAGATTATATACCGACATTACGTGCATAATGAACTTCCATGGCAGGTCATCTGACACCAAGATACTGGTGTTTATGGGGGATGAGCCTGCATTAACTTATTATTGTTATTATATTTTACCTTTATTTAACTATGCAAGTCAGTTAAGAACAAATTCTTATTTTCAATGACGGCCTTAAACTGCCTTGTTCAGGGGCAGAACGACAGATTTTTTACCTTGTCAGCTCAGGGATTCGATCTTGCAACATTTCGGTTACCAGTCCAACGCTCTAACCACTAGGCTACCTGCCGCCCCTATTATGACCATAATAGTGACCAGCCCTATAAATCTATGTGCGCAGCCTGATTGACAAACACAAATAGGGAAGTGTTACCTTTCAGCAGCGTCATTGGCTAAATCAAAACAAAAATACAAAAAAAAAGCACCAGAAGGAAATGGGTTAGATGAGATTACACCGGTATTGTCATCATCACATACATCAGTTGTGTAACATCAAGATGTGACAACAGAAAAAGACTACTGAATCATTGCTATAAATTTCATTAGCTATGTCATTGTATCTATGAAAGCTCCTCTATTTCCAAGGATATAGTCAGGGCTAAAGCACATAGCCTGACAACTTTAATTTATTTGTTTTTATGTCTCTTTTAGTTAAGGGGCGGCAGGGTGGCCTAGTGGTTAGAGCGTTGGACTAGTAACCGAAAGGTTGAAAGATTGAATCCCTGAGCTGACAAGGTAAAAATCTGGCATTCTACCCCTGAACAAGGCAGTTAACCCACTGTTCCTAGGCCGTCATTGTAAAATAAGAATTTGTTCTTAACTGACTAGGGCTAGGGCCCAGAAATGTCCGGGAACTTGCAGGTGCCTTGGTGGAAGAGTGTGGTAACATCTCACAGCAAGAACTGGCAAATCTGGTGCAGTCCATGAGGAGATGCACTGCAGTACTTAATGCAGCTGGTGGCCACACCAGATACTGACTGTTACTTTTGATTTTGACCCCCCCCCCTTTGTTCAGGGACACATTAATCCATTTCTGTTAGTTACATGTCTGTGGTACTTGTTCAGTTTATGTCTCAGTTGTTGAATCTTATTATGTTCATACAAATATTTACACATGTTAAGTTTGCTGAAAATAAATGCAGTTGACCGTGAGAGGACATTTCTTTTTTTGCTGAATTTATATATATATATATATATATATATATATATTCCTTTCTCTGACGTTGCTCGCTCTCATATTCTTATATTTTTTTGCTGGGTTGTTATGCGTGTATTGTTTTTTATTGCTAGGCATCACTGCACTGTTGGAGCTAGAAACACAAGCATTTAGCCAGGTATTACTGTTGGAGCTAGGAACACAAGGATTTAGTTAGGTATTACTGTTGGAGCTAGGAACACAAGCATTTAGCTTGGTATTACTGTTGGAGCTAGAAACACAAGCATTTAGCTAGGTATTACTGCACTGTTGGAGCTAGAAACACAAGCATTTAGTTAGGTATTACTGTTGGAGCTAGAAACACAAGCATTTAGCTAGGTATTACTGTTGGAGCTAGGAGCACAAGCATTTAGTTAGGTATTACTGTTGGAGCTAGGAACACAAGCATTTAGTTAGGTATTACTGTTGCAGCTAGAACCACAAGCATTTAGTTAGGTATTACTGTTGGAGCTAGGAACACAAGCATATTGCTAGATATTACTGTTGGAGCTAGGAGCACAAGCATTTAGCTAGGTATTACTGCACTGTTGGAGCTAGGAACACAAGCATTTAGTTAGGTATTACTGCACTGTTGGAGCTAGGAACACAAGCATTTAGTTAGGTATTACTGTTGGAGCTAGAAACACAAGCATTTAGCTAGGTATTACTGTTGGAGCTAGGAACACAAGCATATTGCTAGATATTAATGTTGGAGCTAGGAGCACAAGCATTTAGCTAGGTATTACTGCACTGTTGGAGCTAGGAACACAAGCATTTAGTTAGGTATTACTGCACTGTTGGAGCTAGGAACACAAGCATTTAGTTAGGTATTACTGTTGGAGCTAGAAACACAAGCATTTAGCTAGGTATTACTGTTGTAGCTAGGAGCACAAGCATTTAGTTAGGTATTACTGTTGGAGCTAGGAATACAAGCATTTAGCTAGGTATTACTGTTGGAGCTAGAACCACAAGCATTTAGTTAGGTATTACTGCACTGTTGGAGCTAGGAACACAAGCATTTAGTTAGGTATTACTGTTGGAGCTAGAAACACAAGCATTTAGCTAGGTATTACTGTTGGAGCTAGGAACACAAGCATTTAGCTAGGTATTACTGTTGGAGCTAGAAACACAAGCATTTAGTTAGGTATTACTGCACTGTTGGAGCTAGAAACACAAGCATTTAGTTAGGTATTACTGTTGGAGCTAGAAACACAAGCATTTAGCTAGGTATTACTGTTGGAGCTAGGAACACAAGCATTTAGCTAGGTATTACTGTTGGAGCTAGAAACACAAGCATTTAGTTAGGTATTACTGCACTGTTGGAGCTAGAAACACAAGCATTTAGTTAGGTATTACTGTTGGAGCTAGAAACACAAGCATTTAGTTAGGTATTACTGTTGGAGCTAGGAACACAAGCATTTAGCTAGGTATTACTGTACTGTTGGAGCTAGAAACACAAGCATTTAGTTAGGTATTACTGTTGGAGCTAGGAACACAAGCATTTAGCTAGGTATTACTGTACTGTTGGAGCTAGAAACACAAGCATTTAGTTAGGTATTACTGTTGGAGCTAGGAACACAAGCATTTAGCTAGGTATCAAATCAAGCTTTACTTGTCACATGCGCCTAAATACAACAAGTGTAGACTTTACCGTGAAATGCTTACTAACAAGCCCTTAACCAACAGTGCAGTTCATGAAGAAGAAAAGTAGACTAAAATAAAAAGTAATAATAAAAAGTAACACAATAAGAATAACGAGGCTATATACAGGGGGCACCGGTACCGAGTCAGTGTGCGGGGGTACAGGCTAGTTGAAGTAATCTGTACATGTAGGTGCGGGCGAAGTGACTCTGCATAGGTAACAAACAAACAGCAAGTAGCAGAAGTGTACAAAAGTCTCTGGAGTCTCTGACAATTTTATGGGCTTTCCTCTGACACCGCCTATTATATAGGTCCTGGATGGCAGGGAGCTTGGCACCAGTGATGTACTGGGCCGTTTGCACTACCCTCTGTAGCGCCTTGCGGTCAGATGTCGAGTGGTTGCTTGCCATACCAGGCGGTGATGCAACCAGTCAGGATGCTCTCGATGGTGCAGCTGTAGAACCTTTTGAGGATCTGGGGACCCATGCCAAATCTTTTCAGTCTCCTGAGGGGGAAAAGGTTTTTTCGTGCCCTCTTCACAACTGTCTTGGTGTGTTTGGACCATGATAGTTCGTTGGTGATGTGGACACCAAGGAACTTGAAACTCTCGACCCGCTCCACTACAGCCCTGTTGTTGTTGTTAATGGGGGCCTGTTCGGCCCTCCTTTTCCTTTAGTCCACGATCAGCTCCTTTGTCTTGCTCACGTTGAGGGAGAGGTTGTTGTCCTTGCACCACACTGCCAGTTCTCTGACCTCCCTATAGGCTGTCTCATCGCTGTCGGTGGTCAGCAAACTTAATGATGGTGTTGGAGTCGTGTTTGGCCACTGCACTGTTGGAGCTAGAAACACAAGCATTTAGCCAGGTATCACTGCACTGTTGGAGCTAGAAACACAAGCATTTAGCCAGGTATCACTGCACTGTTGGAGCTAGAAACACAAGCATTTAGCCAGGTATCACTGCACTGTTGGAGCTAGAAACACAAGCATTTAGCCAGGTATCACTGCACTGTTGGAGCTAGAAACACAAGCATTTAGCCAGGTATCACTGCACCGTTGGAGCTAGGAACACAAGCATTTAGCTGGGTATTACTGTTGGAGCTAGAAACACAAGCATTTAGCCAGGTATTACTGCACAGTTGGAGCTAGAAACACAAGCATTTCACTGCACCTGCAATATCATCTGCAAATCTCTGTACGCAACCAATAAACTTTGATTTGATTTTAAGATACCAAAGGGTCTTGTGGGTCATGCTTAGGTTCATTTGGTTCAGTAACTTCATACTCAACAAGGTCGGACAAGTTTTTGTGCATCTGGGTATTTCATTTTTATTTATTTTTAAAGACAAAATGTAAGACTTTTATTAAATAAATCAATACATAACTTTTAAGAGCAGATATTCAAAATGCAAAATAAGAGTAATGTAATGATTACATTTCATCAGATGTAGTATGTAGTTGTTAAAACATTAAATAAACAGAAAATCTAATGTACCCTGGTTGACCATATTAACGCAACAGATTATCAGTAGAACGTATACAACAGATCTGCTACCACTGTTTGGGTTCTGTCCCAAATGCTACCCTTTTCCCTATATAGTGCACTGTCCATAGGGCTGTGGTCAAAAGTAGTGCACTATGTAGGGAATAGGGTGCCATAGGGCTCTAGTCAAAAGTAGTGCACTATGTAGGGAATAGGGTGCCGTAGGGCTCTGGTCAAAAGTAGTGCACTATGTAGGGAATAGGGTGCAATTTAGGATGTGGCGTCTTAATCCACACGGGAATGTTTGTCAATGCTTTGCTGAATACTAGCCCATATTACTCTGTCGGAGTGGGAGTTAACACTGACACTATTGCTATATAAAGGTTGTTACTGGATCAATAAATCAATCAAATGTGTTTTTATAAAGCCCTTTTTTCTTTTACATCAGCAGTTGTCACAAAGTGCTTTTTACAGATACCCAGCCTCAAACCCTCAATGAACAAACAATGCAGAAGCAGAAGCAGAGTGAATATATTGGACCTTGGGATATCTCATACAGTGTTCTGTACGCACCAGAGGCAGAAGCAGAGTGAATATATTGGACCTTGGGATATCTCATACAGTGTTCTGTACGCACCCGACTTGATCAAATACATATCCAATAACTGATTTAGTTGGCCTGGCAACAATGGAACCAATGGGATAGTCCCAAAGGTGAAAAAACTCTGGCACGATTATTTGGCGTGTGCATTTGAGTTCTGACACACGTGGGGCTTTGTTTAGACAGAGAGACCAATTCGGATCTTTCTACCGGCTAATCTTTTGACCAATCATATCCGCTCTGAAAAATAATCTGATGTGTAAAAAGACGAGGAATTATTGTATTAAAATATCATTCAGTCTGTTTACAATCATGGAACCATTATGAAACACACACCAGAGAAAGCATCATGGAGATTAAAACAGAGAGTTAAAACTATTTTTTAGTTTTTGTCGAAAAGTCTAAATCCTGTAAATTCGAGGTATCATAATAATAATTAACTGAAGAAGAAAAAATATGTAAACAAGAGGAATTACGGCACATCATGAATGAATAATGTATTGTGTTAGTCGTTTCGTTCAGCAGTCACAGACCTGGCCTATGAACTTGCTGTACTCCTGTTTGATGCAGCTGTACACTGTTTTGTAGAAGTGCCTGTCTGTCGCCATGAGATCGGTGACTATCTCTGTGTGGTCCATTTTAGGCATGAGGTACAGGGACACCTTGATTGACAGGGACGTGAGCAGCTCAGAGAACTTCTGGGAAGATTCCACCGGAACAATGATGTCGGTGGTCCCGTGGAGTAAGCAGAAAGGTGGCACTCTGTAGAATTGAACAAATTATGAGTTTGGTAGTTGACGCACACACAGAATAGTAGTAGAGGTGCTGACTAACAGACTAGCCCTGTAGAACTGAACAGGAATGAAAGACAACCGGTTATTTCTCTCAAATCAATCAATCCAATGCAACAACAACAACAACAAATCGAATACTAAATCATATTTCCTGGGTTGGTGTTCACCTATTTGTTCTTGTCCTGTGTATTTATTGGGATCGTCGGGAACCTTAGCTACCGTATCAGTTTTATCGTCAATGTCTGTATAGTATTGCAGCATCTTCGTCCTACCTTTTCAGTTGTGCCTCGCTGAATTTCTTCAGTAGGTGTGTTGGTGAGTAATAAGGGAAGTTCTCCACTCCGTTCATGGCTTTGTGCATCGTAGAGACATACTCCACAGCTCTCATCTGTTCATGTTCGTAGTGGTCCACGATGTTGTACACTCCACTCAAACCTGAACAGAGAACCATGTCGGAGATGGGGGGGGGGGGGGGGGGATCAAGAAATTCGAGGGAACTTTTTTCTTAAATCTTAATTCAATGTAATACAACACAACTTCCTGTTTTTCATTTGATCATGGAATAAAGCCTGAGCTTAAGGACAAGAAACTCTAATCAATGCGGAGACAAATGTTGAGCTGTCTGATTGTCGAAGACAATATCTATAAACCACGTATACAGTGGGGAGAACAAGTATTTGATACACTGACGATTTTGCAGGTTTTCCTACTTACAAAGCATGTAGAGGTCTGTAATTTTTATCATAGGTACACTTCAACTGTGAGAGACGGAATCTAAAACAAAAATCCAGAAAATCACATTGTATGATTTTTAAGTAATTAATTTGCATTTTATTGCATGACATAAGTATTTGATACATCAGAAAAGCAGAACTTAATATTTGGTACAGAAACCTTAGTTTGCAATTACAGAGATCATACGTTTCCTGTAGTTCTTGACCAGGTTTGCACACACTGCAGCAGGGATTTTGGCCCACTCCTCCATACAGACCTTCTCCAGATCCTTCAGGTTTCGGGGCTGTCGCTGGGCAATACGGACTTTCGGCCCCCTCCAAAGATTTTCTATTGGGTTCAGGTCTGGAGACTGGCTAGGCCACTCCAGGACCTTGAGATGCTTCTTACGGAGCCACTCCTTAGTTGCCCTGGCTGTGTGTTTCGGGTCGTTGTCATGCTGGAAGACCCAGCCACGACCCATCTTCAATGCTCTTACTGAGGGAAGGAGGTTGTTGGTCAAGATCTCGCGATACATGGCCCCATCCATCCTCCCCTCAATACGGTGCAGTCGTCCTGTCCCCTTTGCAGAAAAGCATCCCCAAAGAATGATGTTTCCACCTCCATGCTTCACGGTTGGGATGGTGTTCTTGGGGTTGTACTCATCCTTCTTCTTCCTCCAAACACGGCGAGTGGAGTTTAGACCAAAAAGCTCTATTTTTGTCTCATCAGACCACATGACCTTCTCCCATTCCTCCTCTGGATCATCCAGATGGTCATTGGCAAACTTCAGACGGGCCTGGACATGCGCTGGCTTGAGCAGGGGGACCTTGCGTGCGCTGCAGGATTTTAATCCATGACGGCGTAGTGTGTTACTAATGGTTTTCTTTGAGACTGTGGTCCCAGCTCTCTTCAGGTCATTGACCAGGTCCTGCCGTGTAGTTCTGGGCTGATCCCTCACATTCCTCATGATCATTGATGCCCCACGAGGTGAGATCTTGCATGGAGCCCCAGACCGAGGGTGATTGACCGTCATCTTGAACTTCTTCCATTTTCTAATAATTGTGCCAACAGTTGTTGCCTTCTCACCAAGCTGCTTGCCTATTGTCCTGTAGCCCATCCCAGCCTTGTACAGGTCTACAATTTATCCCTGATGTCCTTACACAGCTCTCTGGTCTTGGCCATTGTGGAGAGGTTGGAGTCTGTTTGATTGAGTGTGTGGACAGGTGTCTTTTATACAGGTAACGAGTTCAAACAGGTGCAGTTAATACAGGTAATGAGTGGAGAACAGGAGGGCTTCTTAAAGAAAAACTAACAGGTCTGTGAGAGCCGGAATTCTTACTGGTTGGTAGGTGATCAAATACTTATGTCATGCAATAAAATGCAAATTAATTACTTAAAAATCATACAATGTGATTTTCTGGATTTTTGTTTTAGATTCCGTCTCTCACAGTTGAAGTGTACCTATGATAAAAATGACAGACCTCTACATGCTTTGTAAGTAGGAAAACCTGCAAAATCGGCAGTGTATCAAATACTTGTTCTCCCCACTGTAGACCTGTAACTCTATAAACCACGTATTGACCTGTAACTCTATAAACCACGTATTGACCTGTAACTCTATAAACCACGTATTGACCTGTAACTCTATAAACCACGTATTGACCTGTAACTCTATAAACCACGTATTGACCTGTAACTCTATAAACCACGTATTGACCTGTAACTCTATAAACCACGTATTGACCTGTAACTCTATAAACCACGTATTGACCTGTAACTCTATAAACCACGTATTGACCTGTAACTCTATAAACCACGTATTGACCTGTAACTCTATAAACCACGTATTGACCTGTAACTCTATAAACCACGTATTGACCTGTAACTCTATAAACCACGTATTGACCTGTAACTCTATAAACCACGTATTGACCTGTAACTCTATAAACCACGTATTGACCTGTAACTCTATAAACCACGTATTGACCTGTAACTCTATAAACCACGTATTGACCTGTAACTCTATAAACCACGTATTGACCTGTAACTCTATAAACCACGTATAGACCTGTAACTCTATAAACCACGTATTGACCTGTAACTCTATAAACCACGTATTGACCTGTAACTCTATAAACCACGTATTGACCTGTAACTCTATAAACCACGTATTGACCTGTAACTATAAACCACGTATTGACCTGTAACTCTATAAACCACGTATTGACCTGTAACTATAAACCACGTATTGACCTGTAACTCTATAAACCACGTATTGACCTGTAACTCTATAAACCACGTATTGACCTGTAACTCTATAAACCACGTATTGACCTGTAACTATAAACCACGTATTGACCTGTAACTCTATAAACCACGTATTGACCTGTAACTCTATAAACCACGTATTGACCTGTAACTCTATAAACCACGTATTGACCTGTAACTGTATAAACCATGTATTGACCTGTAACTCTATAAACCACGTATTGACCTGTAACTATAAACCACGTATTGACCTGTAACTCTATAAACCACGTATTGACCTGTAACTCTATAAACCACGTATTGACCTGTAACTCTATAAACCACGTATTGACCTGTAACTCTATAAACCACGTATTGACCTGTAACTATAAACCACGTATTGACCTGTAACTCTATAAACCACGTATTGACCTGTAACTCTATAAACCACGTATTGACCTGTAACTCTAAACCACGTATTGACCTGTAACTCTATAAACCACGTATTGACCTGTAACTATAAACCACGTATTGACCTGTAACTCTATAAACCACGTATTGACCTGTAACTCTATAAACCACGTATTGACCTGTAACTCTATAAACCACGTATTGACCTGTAACTCTATAAACCACGTATTGACCTGTAACTCTATAAACCACGTATTGACCTGTAACTCTATAAACCACGTATTGACCTGTAACTCTATAAACCACGTATTGACCTGTAACTATAAACCACGTATTGACCTGTAACTCTATAAACCACGTATTGACCTGTAACTCTATAAACCACGTATTGACCTGTAACTCTATAAACCACGTATTGACCTGTAACTCTATAAACCACGTATTGACCTGTAACTCTATAAACCACGTATTGACCTGTAACTCTATAAACCACGTATTGACCTGTGACTGTATAAACCACGTATTGACATGTAACTCTATAAACCACGTATTGACCTGTAACTCTATAAACCACGTATTGACCTGTAACTGTATAAACCACGTATTGACCTGTAACTCTATAAACCACGTATTGACCTGTAACTATAAACCGCGTATTGACCTGTAACTTTATAAACCACGTATTGACCTGTAACTCTATAAACCACGTATTGACCTGTAACTCTATAAACCACGTATTGACCTGTAACTCTATAAACCACGTATTGACCTGTAACTCTATAAACCACGTATTGACCTGTAACTCTATAAACCACATATTGACCTGTAACTCTATAAACCACGTATTGACCTGTAACTCTATAAACCACGTATTGACCTGTAACTGTATAAACCACGTATTGACCTGTAACTGTATAAACCACGTATTGACCTGTAACTCTATAAACCACGTATTGACCTGTAACTATAAACCACGTATTGACCTGTAACTCTATAAACCACGTATTGACCTGTAACTATAAACCACGTATTGACCTGTAACTCCTCTGATTGCCATGGTGATCTCTGTCTGCTTCTTGGCTTCTATAAAGAGCTCGTCTCGTCCCTCGACCATGAACAGCACGGTTAGAGCTGCTAGGTGAGCCCCAGCAGAGTGGCCGATTAACACAATGTTATCCTGAAAAGACAACATAGTGGATATCAATACCTGTTATCTGTTTATTACCCATTTTATAAACGAACAATTAACCGTTTATGAACGACTAACACAATGTTATTCTGCACGTAGACAACAAGCACAGGGGGTGAATATCAACCAATGTGTTATAAGTGCTTACTACACATTCGTATATATGCACTAATAATGTATTATTTACGATCTATAACTATAAGCCCTTTATAAAACATATATAGGGACTATTAACAGAATGTTATCCTGCACAAAGAGAAAACAAGCACAGGAGCGTTACTATCAACATTGCATTTATGAACAGTCTTCAGTAAAGGGCGAATACAAAAAACTTCCACTAAAGTCACATTTTTCATTTATTATCCAATTGATATCAATGCAAGACTAAGTGACAATTATAATCAAGAAGAAGTGAGGATTATAATTAAGTAGAAGTGAGGATTATAATTAAGTAGAAGTGAGGATTATAATTAAGAAGAAGTGAGGATTATAATTAAGTCGAAGTGAGGATTATAATTAAGTCGAAGTGAGGATTATAATTAAGTCGAAGTGAGGATTATAATTAAGTAGAAGTGAGGATTATAATTAAGAAGAGGTGAGGATTATAATTAAGTACAAGTGAGGATTATAATCTAGAAGAAGTGAGGATTATAATCTAGAGGAAGTGAGGATTATAATCTAGAAGAAGTGAGGATTATAATCTAGAAGAAGTGAGGATTATAATCTAGAAGAAGTGAGGATTATAATCTAGAAGAAGTGAGGATTGGCCCCTATGATATCAACCAATGTGTTATAACTGTAGACCTGAACTTCAACCACTGTATGCATCACTTTTTATTTATTTTATTTATTTCACCTTTATTTAACCAGGTAGACCAGTTGAGAACAAGTTCTCATTTACAACTGCGACCTGGCCAAGATAAAGCAAAGCAGTGCGACACATACAACAACACAGAGTTACACATGGAATAAACAAACGTACAGTCGATAACACAATAGAAAAATCTGTAGATAATGTGTGCAAATGGAGTTAAGGAGGTAAAGGCAATAAATAGGCCAATAGTAGCGAAGTAATTACAATTTAGCAAATTTAACACTTACTTTGTCAAAGTTGAATTTATGGCCGCTGTCCCTCGCCCAAATGAGACAGTCCGCAATATCTTGAACCATACACAAAACATTACCCTGAAGAGAAGATTAGGGTCAAATGCAATGTGTACGCTCACTCACTGAATACAACAGGGACTGCATCTTTCTGGTCTATTGTATCTGTCCCTATGCAAAAATAAATAAATATATATATATATATATATATATATATATACAGTGGGGAGAACAAGTATTTGATACACTGCCGATTTTGCAGATTTTCCTACTTACAAAGCATGTAGAGGTCTGTAATTTTTATCATAGGTACACTTCAACTGTGAGAGACGGAATCTAAAACAAAAATCCAGAAAATCACATTGTATGATTTTTAAGTAATTAATTTGCATTTTATTGCATGACATAAGTATTTGATCACCTACCAACCAGTAAGAATTCCGGCTCTCACAGACCTGTTAGTTTTTCTTTAAGAAGCCCTCCTGTTCTCCACTCATTACCTGTATTAACTGCACCTGTTTGAACTCGTTACCTGTATAAAAGACACCTGTCCACACGCTCAATCAAACAGACTCCAACCTCTCCACAATGGCCAAGACCAGAGAGCTGTGTAAGGACATCAGGGATAAAATTGTAGACCTGCACAAGGCTGGGATGGGCTACGGGACAATAGGCAAGCAGCTTGGTGAGAAGGCAACAACTGTTGGCGCAATTATTAGAAAATGGAAGAAGTTCAAGATGACGGTCAATCACCCTCGGTCTGGGGCTCCATGCAAGATATCACCTTGTGGGGCATCAATGATCATGAGGAAGGTGAGGGATCAGCCCAGAACTACACGGCAGGACCTGGTCAATGACCTGAAGAGAGCTGGGACCACAGTCTCAAAGAAAACCATTAGTAACACACTACGCCTATGTAGTGGATTAAAATCCTGCAGCGCACGCAAGGTCCCCCTGCTCAAGCCAGCGCATGTCCAGGCCCGTCTGAAGTTTGCCAATGACCATCTGGATGATCCAGAGGAGGAATGGGAGAAGGTCATGTGGTCTGATGAGACAAAAATATAACTTTTTGGTCTAAACTCCACTCGCTGTGTTTGGAGGAAGAAGAAGGATGAGTACAACCCCAAGAACCCATCCCAAACGTGAAGCATGGAGGTGGAAACATCATTCTTTGGGGCTGCTTTTCTGCAAAGGGGACAGGACGACTGCACCGTATTGAGGGGAGGATGGATGGGGCCATGTATCGCGAGATCTTGGCCAACAACCTCCTTCCCTCAGTAAGAGCATTGAAGATGGGTCGTGGCTGGGTCTTCCAGCATGACAACGACCCGAAACACACAGCCAGGGCAACTAAGGAGTGGCTCCGTAAGAAGCATCTCAAGGTCCTGGAGTGGTCTAGCCAGTCTCCAGACCTGAATCCAATAGAAAATCTTTGGAGGGAGCTGAAATTCCGTATTGCCCAGCGACAGCCCCGAAACCTGAAGGATCTGGAGAAGGTCTGTATGGAGGAGTGGGCCAAAATCCCTGCTGCAGTGTGTGCAAACCTGGTCAAGAACTACAGGAAACGTATGATCTCTGTAATTGCAAACAAAGGTTTCTGTACCAAATATTAAGTTCTGCTTTTCTGATGTATCAAATACTTATGTCATGCAATAAAATGCAAAGGAATTACTTAAAAATCATACAATGTGATTTTCTGGATTTTTGTTTTAGATTCCGTCTCTCACAGTTGAAGTGTACCTATGATAAAAATTACAGACCTCTACATGCTTTGTAAGTAGGAAAACCTGCAAAATCGGCAGTGTATCAAATACTTGTTCTCCCCACTGTATATATATAAAAAAAATACAAAATTAAACTAGTAAAAGGTACATTTTCTAAAGAATATTTGTGTGCTTGCTGCAGCTGTTTTTTTTATGGTAGTGGAGGAGTCTTACCTTTGGATAGGTGCAATAGTCGGGGCAGATCACTGTTGCGCTGAGCTCCTTAGCCATCTGCATGGCCAGTAGACAGTATATGGACCTCTCCCCTGAACCCCAGGCTCCTCCGTATATAAACACTACCACAGGCACCGGTCCACGGCCTGGCTGGCCCACCGTGGGAGGATAATACAAATCCAGCTTGTTACTACGACGCCCAAACGTGATGCCCTTTAGGAGGAGGAGGAGGAGGAGGAGGAGGAGGAGAAGAGCGCGTGCAGTGAGCTTTCACATTCATTTATAATGAGGTACAGTACATAATGGTTTTGTAAAATATTTCAAAGAAATGCACTAATAATCAGCTATACACAGTCAGGGTGATGATGACTATTTTCCTCTGCTCATACAAGACTAATAAAGGCCTAGTTCACTAATATTATATATTTTTTTTAAAGTAATATACAGTACCAGACAAAAGTTTGGACACACCTACTCATTCAAGGGTTTTTCTTTCTTTATTTTTACTGTTTTCTACATTGTAGGATAATAGTGAAGACATCAAAACTATGAAATAACACATATGGAATCATGTAGAAAGAATGCCAAGTTTGTGCTAAGCTGTCATCAAGGTAAAGGGTGGCTACTTTGAAGAATTTCAAATAATACATATATTTTAATTTGTTTAAAAAAAAATGTGGTTACTACATGATTCCATATGTGTTATGTCATAGATTTGATGTCTTCACTATTATTCTACAATGTAGAAAATAGTTTTTAAAAAATAAGAAAAACCCTTGAATGAGTAGGTGTGTCCAAACTTTTGTCTGAGACTGTATACATATTTATTTATTTAATTTCCATTTATCAGTTTGTGCTTCAGCACCCTACTTCCCACGGCTATGGAAAAGACAGCAGCCCAAGACCAGCAATGTTGGAAAACTGGGACAAACTTACCTTTTCATAATGATTGGGGTTTCTAGGTGGCCTTTTCATAATGATTGGGGTTTCTACATTACCTTTTCATAATGATTGGGGTTTATACATTACCTTTTCATAATGATTGTGGTTTTCTACATTACCTTTTCATAATGATTGGAGTTTCTACATTACCTTTTCATAATGATTAGGGTTTTCTACATTACCTTTTCATAGTGGTTGGGGTTTCTACATTACCTTTTCATAATGATTAGGGTTTTCTACATTACCTTTTCATAGTGATTGGAGTTTTCTACATTACCTTTTCATAATGCTTGTGGTTTTCTACATTCTTGTACCAGGACTTCCACTGGAAATAGAGTTTTCCATACTGGAAGTATTTCAGCATCTCCAGCACAGCTCTAGTCAGACAGTATATCCGCCTGGGGAGAGGACACACACACACACACACACACACACACACACACACACACACACACACACACACACACACACACACACACACACACACACACACACACACACCCATGTACATCTCAGAACCGATAAACAAATATGAGTCCTGCTTGCCAGACTCATGGCGTGGGAAGAGACTATACAAATCAGAACCGCATAACAATGTGTATGTCCCAAATGGCACCCTATTCCCTATATAGTGCACTACTTTTGACGAGGGCCCATAGGGTTCTGGTGCTCTATGTAGGGAATAGGGTGTCATTCAGGGGACACACACAATATAACAGTGAAGATAATAGTAGTGCTGGAATGTTAAATTACCTTGGCTTCAGAGCCTCAATGTACTTTTTATAGCCCGGCTTGTTAGGCCAGCCATACATCCACTGGGCTACGAGAGAGATGGAGTAGGGGATGCCCACTAACAAGGCCCCTGCAGCCATGGGTAGAGACATGCTGTACTTCAGTCCAATCCTAGAGAACAACACACGGAGAGAGAGAAGGAGGGAGAGAGGCACAGAGAGGAGAGACAGAGAGAGGAGAGAGGGGGAGAGACACAGAGCGAGAGACAGAGAAGGAGAGAGAGAGACACATAGCGAGAGACAGAGGGAGGAGAGAGGAGAGCGACAGAGAAGGAGAGAGAGGGAGAGAGCGAGAGGGAGAGAAGGAGAGAGAGAGAGACAAAGGGAGGAGAGAGGAGAGCGACAGAGAGGGAGAGAGAGAGAGACACAGAGGGGGGGTTAGTAATCATTGTTGCATAATAATATGCCAGTTCGTGGCTCCCGAGTGGCGCAGCGGTCTGAGGCACTGCATCTCCGTGCAAGAGGCGTCACTACAGTCCCTGGTTTGAATCCAGGCTGTATCACATCCGGCCGTGATTGGGAGTCCCATAGGGCGGCCACAATGGGCCCAGCGTCGTCAGGGTTTGGCCGTGGTAGGCCGTCATTGTAAAATAAGAATTTGTTCTTAACTGACTTAGTCTAGTTAAATAAAGGTTAAATAAATACAAATAAAAATGATCAAGATAAGCTATTGAATGGCACTGGTAAGTAAAACATGCTGAGTATGCTTCTCACATGTTAATGAAGAGTTAGCAAACTGCTGAAAATAGTCATGTACAGTATTGAATGGCACTGGTATACACGTGAACATGTTATTTGCGTGTACTCACATATTTAGTGATCCAAGTTGAGACGCTGTATCTGCGGGACTGTTTCCTGTAAGAGGAAGGCAAAGCAGGACAGACAATGTTAGACTATTAAACCAACTGCTCCATAGATGATTCGAATAACCAAGGTCCAGACCTAGGACCATGATTAGTTAATTCTTTGGAGCAGGTGTCTTAGTGCCAGGGTGGAACAAAAAGCTGGCTGCTCCACAGTAAGCAGAGGGAGACTGGAAAAGTACTGTTTGAGGTTCTACTATGCAATGAGTTCTGAAGTTCCAAAATTCCAAATTCCAAATTCCAAATTCCACTATGATCGGTTATCTGTCATCGGTCAAGATGCCCTGAACCAGAGCCAACCTAGCTGAAGGCATGGGAAAACTTGTTTTGGATGATTTCTGGTATTTTATCAAAATAAATAAATCGCAGCACGTTTTAGGACTCATTCAGCAGTATTTACCTGATTTAAGTACAATACCATTGGAAATTCATATTGAAAGTTCAATTTATATTGCTAAAACTTAAGTTGAAAATAGATGCTGTCCTGCTGTCATGTTGACAAGATATTTTGATAAATGTCAAAACACAGTTTTAAGGTGTGTCACGTTCCTGACCTGTTTTCTGTTGTTTTTGTATGTGTTAGTCGGTCAGGGCGTGAGTGTGGGTGGGCAGTCTATGTTATGTGTTTCTATGTTGGTTAATGGGTACCTGATATGGTTCTCAATTAGAGGCAGGTGGTTTCCATCTCCTCTGATTGAGAACCATATTAAGGTGGTTTCACATGGTTTGTTGTGGGTGGTTGTCTCCTGTGTCTGTGTTTGTAGCGCCACACGGGACTGTATCGTTCGTTCATTTATTTGTAGTCTGTACTTGTTCGTGCGTTCTTCGTTGTATGTAAGTTCGTAAGTCAAGGTCTGTCTACTTCGTTTGTTGTTTTGTAGTGGGTTAAAGTGTTTCCGTGTTTTTTCGTCTTTTATTTAAATAAATATAATGTCAAATTACCACGCTGCGTTTTGGTCATCCGATCCTTCTCGCCTCTCCTCGTCTGATGAGGAGGACGAAGTAGACGTTCGTTACAAGGTGACCCAATCAATAACCAATATGTAGAACCCGTTTGTGATATATTGAAAACATACAAAAATGTCCATCTACACATACACATACAATTTACAACAATGAACTCCTTGTGAAACAGCTGTGAAAACCAACCTGGAAATATTTAAGATTTAAATATAATCAACTTTGATCTTTTCTTGGTACAGTTCTGTCATTCATTTATTTTCACAGATTTTTTTTGTACACTCACATGGCAATCAGACTGAAATACTGAATTCTGGTGTGTGGAATAGAGAGGAGGTGGTTGCTGTGTGGGTGGGAGGTTCTGCCTGTCACTTGTTCTCAACAGGCAGCCAGTCTCAGAAGGGGGACTTGAAGAGGGAGACTGCAGTGTCCAGGCACTGCTATTCTCTTTGTTCTGAGTGTTTGCAGTGCTAGTGTTTTTAGTTAATCTGTGTATCTCACATACAGTATTATGTGCCCAGGATGATAGAGCTAGAACACTTTCTAGCAACAGCCTTAGCAACGGAAGCTAGAACTCATCCAATCCCATTGTGACACAGAGGGGGGGCACTTTTTGGCAGGGGGACACTATTTGGCAGGGGGACACTATTTGGCAGAGGGACACTATTTGGCATCTACACATTTTGCCATTGGGCGTAGATAAAATGTCCTGCAATTCTACACATTTTCCCATTAACCTATGCCATGTTAATGATATCTGAGAGTGACTAATAAAATCAACGGGGGCCCCCTGGAGGTCAGAGCCACTGGGAACGTGTCCTGCATGCCCGGTCGGTATTCAGCCATGATTACTACACGTTTAGATAACTGGCTAGACTAACTTACCATTCTAGGAATTGTTAGCTTGACATGTGCTAATTGAGTGACTGTCAGTGACTGACAACAACAAAAAACTAGAGAAAAACTGCTGATTCACAACTACATTTTTGAACTTGCACCATGTTTATTCTGCTATTCTAACACACAACAGTGTGAGACACAAAGTTATGTTCTGCACTGTTCCCTAGCAACAGTGTGACACAAAGTTTTGTCCTGGACTGTTCCCTAGCGACCGGGGGCCCTAAGCGATCGCTTATGCCTGGAGCCAGCCCTGCTGCCTTCACGGAAAAGTTCATAAACCACTTGATCTATTACTTAAACGAATCACCGTGTAACATAGCATATCAACAGTGACAACGGTTGGCTGCTATTTAAGTGATAGTTTGACTGTCAAATCAATGTATTTGTGTGTGTTACAAACGCCTTTTATAGAGAGATCCCCATTCTAAAGTGATTCTAAGTCCTGGGCTCCCCAAGCATGTGATCAAATCAACGGTACACAACCAAATATATAGATTTTTTTTTACAAGCAATTAATATTATGTCATCGTGATGACTGTACACTTTTATACTAACGTCACCAACCCCAGGTCAAAAGGACGTGTAATTCCACAAAATGTTATGGGGTGAAAATGCAAGCTTGTATAAGGCAGTAACACAAACTGTCCACATTAGGGGGGGGGGAAACGCAATATAGGCCTACGTAAAGGGATAAACGCCGACGTTCTGTACATTTAACCTTGGAAATAATGGACGCCGCAGCAGGATGAGGCGGAGCCAAAATAATTCAACACGATAGTATATACTGAGTACACTAAACACTAGGAACACCTTGCTGATATTGAGTTGCAACCGGAACAGAACAGCCTCAATTCGTCGTGGGGCAGGGACTCTACACTGTGTCGAAAGCGTTCCACAGGGATACTGGCCCGTGTTGACTCCAATGCTTCCGACAGTTGTGTCAAGTTGGCTGGATGTCCTTTGGGTGGTGGACCATTCTTGATACACACGGGGAAAACTGTTGAGCGTGAAAAACATTTGAAATAGAAAGGAATGGAGTAGTGGGCAGTCTGGGAGTCTTTTTGTTGGATTGACAGCCAACGAAAGATGGTAAATACAGTCTGTGTCTGATGATTTTAGAATTATTTTTGTTTAATTTAATTACATTTTAGATTTTTTTATTTATTATACAAAATTATCAACAATTTACATCCTTACATGTCTAACAAAACAAAACACAGGTAAAACTAGAAAATACTGAATACAATACAAATTCAAGTGCAATTGTATTCACTCAGGAAAAAAAATCTCATAATGATTAACGAAGATGTTATTCACTATGGATAATGTCTTAAAGACAAGATGATTAAATTCAATCAAAAAAAAATATGTATTTTGGTTTAGAATTAGAATTTTTGTTTGTGTATAAAGTATTTGGCAACAAGAATAAAAAATTCACAATCATTTCAATGGTCTTGTTATCATTGCAATAGTAACATGTTAAATCTTTCATGTCAAAAAACATGGGTAGTGGTCAAAAAGTGTCTGCGTCCGATGAACGCCACATTGTAGCACGCAGTACTGACGCTAGACCAGACATGCGGAAATTAGCTTCGTTCGCAGCTGCTATTACTGCGACCTCTACTGTAAAGTTGACGTTACTGCATGATTTTACTAATCCGCGATGGATATGCAGTTTAACACAATACTGGAGCCAACTACAATGTTTTATTCAGAAGATATCAGTTATTCTCTCCCTTATGTTGCTGCACAACTAACTGACCGAATAGTGGCGCATATTAATGAATACAGTAGCCTACCAGACAACATGTAAGTCTGTGTTATGCACCGTTAGAAATATCAGCATTTATTTTTTTTCCTTCTAGAAACAACTTACCGTTTAGACGGGGTATTGTACTAGGCCCACAATGTGTCTTCTTAGGCCTATTGGTGTAGGAATAGCAAGGGGGTGGTGTTTGTCAAATGTCAAACTAAGGTAAGAAAATAGTGTCGTTTTGAATCTCCAAATGACCGACTTCATTGATCATCTATCAAGGCAGGAAAGCGTCTCAAAGCAGAACGAAAAATGTTCCCAAATACGTCACAATTAAACTCGTATTTGTCCTAATTATTTCGCTATCCGAAGTATTATCTTGTCATTACAGGTTTCGGAAAGGAACAGGTTTTTTTCTCCATCATCATAATTGCTGATTTTATAACAACAGGATCCCGGTGTTAGGGTATTCGATGTCCGCCGTACGCCACATTATTCGTTCCCATTGGTTATTATTCCTAGAAGGCAGGACTACTAGTTACTGTACTTTGAGTTTTGATTGGCTGGGTTAGTTGTCATTCTGCACACTGTTTTATTTCAGAATTTTTATTTAATTTTTTATAGGTATTCAATATTCGCGTGTGCAATACATCATCGATTTATGAAAATTTGCGTTAGGACCGGATTAATTATGAAGTAGATTCATTATTTTGGCAGTTATCTGTAGTATAGTGTGATGGAGTCATGGTTATAGATGTGTAGTGTGATGGAGTCATGGTTATAGAGGTGTAGGGTGATGGAGTCATGGTTATAGATGTGTAGGGTGATGGAGTCATGGTTATAGAGGTGTAGGGTGATGGAGTCATGGTTATAGAGGTGTAGGGTGATGGAGTCATGGTTATAGAGGTGTAGTGTGATGGAGTCATGGTTATAGAGGTGTAGGGTGATGGAGTCATGGTTATAGAGGTGTAGGGTGATGGAGTCATGGTTATAGAGGTGTAGGGTGATGGAGTCATGGTTATAGAGGTGTAGTGTGATGGAGTCATGGTTATAGAGGTGTAGGGTGATGGAGTCATGGTTATAGAGGTGTAGGGTGATGGAGTCATGGTTATAGAGGTGTAGTGTGATGGAGTCATGGTTATAGATGTGTAGGGTGATGGAGTCATGGTTATAGAGGTGTAGGGTGATGGAGTCATGGTTATAGAGGTGTAGGGTGATGGAGTCATGGTTATAGAGGTGTAGGGTGATGGAGTCATGGTTATAGAGGTGTAGTGTGATGGAGTCATGGTTATAGATGTGTAGGGTGATGGAGTCATGGTTATAGAGGTGTAGGGTGATGGAGTCATGGTTATAGAGGTGTAGGGTGATGGAGTCATGGTTATAGAGGTGTAGTGTGATGGAGTCATGGTTATAGATGTGTAGGGTGATGGAGTCATGGTTATAGAGGTGTAGGGTGATGGAGTCATGGTTATAGAGGTGTAGGGTGATGGAGTCATGGTTATAGAGGTGTAGGGTGATGGAGTCATGGTTATAGAGGTGTAGGGTGATGGAGTCATGGTTATAGAGGTGTAGGGTGATGGAGTCATGTTATAGAGGTGTAGGGTGATGGAGTCATGGTTATAGAGGTGTAGTGTGATGGAGTCATGGTTATAGAGGTGTAGGGTGATGGAGTCATGGTTATAGAGGTGTAGGGTGATGGAGTCATGGTTATAGAGGTGTAGGGTGATGGAGTCATGGTTATAGAGGTGTAGTGTGATGGAGTCATGGTTATAGAGGTGTAGGGTGATGGAGTCATGGTTATAGAGGTGTAGGGTGATGGAGTCATGGTTATAGAGGTGTAGTGTGATGGAGTCATGTTATAGAGGTGTAGGGTGATGGAGTCATGGTTATAGAGGTGTAGGGTGATGGAGTCATGTTATAGAGGTGTAGGGTGATGGAGTCATTGTTATAGATGTGTAGGGTGATGGAGTCATGGTTATAGAGGTGTAGGGTGATGGAGTCATGGTTATAGAGGTGTAGGGTGATGGAGTCATGGTTATAGAGGTGTAGGGTGATGGAGTCATGGTTATAGAGGTGTAGGGTGATGGAGTCATGGTTATAGAGGTGTAGGGTGATGGAGTCATGGTTATAGAGGTGTAGTGTGATGGAGTCATGGTTATAGAGGTGTAGGGTGATGGAGTCATGGTTATAGAGGTGTAGGGTGATGGAGTCATGGTTATAGATGTGTAGGGTGATGGAGTCATGGTTATAGAGGTGTAGGGTGATGGAGTCATGGTTATAGAGGTGTAGGGTGATGGAGTCATGGTTATAGAGGTGTAGGGTGATGGAGTCATGGTTATAGAGGTGTAGTGTGATGGAGTCATGGTTATAGAGGTGTAGGGTGATGGAGTCATGGTTATAGAGGTGTAGGGTGATGGAGTCATGGTTATAGAGGTGTAGTGTGATGGAGTCATGTTATAGAGGTGTAGGGTGATGGAGTCATGGTTATAGAGGTGTAGGGTGATGGAGTCATGTTATAGAGGTGTAGGGTGATGGAGTCATTGTTATAGATGTGTAGGGTGATGGAGTCATGGTTATAGAGGTGTAGGGTGATGGAGTCATGGTTATAGAGGTGTAGGGTGATGGAGTCATGGTTATAGAGGTGTAGGGTGATGGAGTTATGGTTATAGAGGTGTAGGGTGATGGAGTCATGGTTATAGAGGTGTAGGGTGATGGAGTCATGGTTATAGAGGTGTAGGGTGATGGAGTCATGGTTATAGAGGTGTAGGGTGATGGAGTCATGGTTATAGAGGTGTAGTGTGATGGAGTCATGTTATAGAGGTGTAGGGTGATGGAGTCATGGTTATAGAGGTGTAGGGTGATGGAGTCATGGTTATAGAGGTGTAGGGTGATGGAGTCATGGTTATAGAGGTGTAGGGTGATGGAGTCATGGTTATAGAGGTGTAGGGTGATGGAGTCATGGTTATAGAGGTGTAGGGTGATGGAGTCATGTTATAGAGGTGTAGGGTGATGGAGTCATGGTTATAGATGTATATGGTGATGGAGTCATGGTTATAGAGGTGTAGGGTGATGGAGTCATGGTTATAGAGGTGTAGGGTGATGGAGTCATGGTTATAGATGTGTAGGGTGATGGAGTCATGGTTATAGAGGTGTAGTTTGGCAGGTAGCCTCGGGGTAAAAAGCTTTGGGCCAGTAACCGAAAGGTCGCTGTTTTAAATCCCTGTGGTGCAAATCCCCGAGCCGATTAGGTGAAACATCTGTCCGTGTCCTTGAGCAAGGCACTTAACCCTAATTGCTCTTGTAAATTGTTCTGGATAAGAGCATCTGATACATAGGAATATAATAGGTTCTTATGAGTTAGCCCTAATCTTATATTGTCAGTGCAATCCCTCCGTTTAACCCATACCCTTACCCTGATAACCATAACCCATACCCTTACCCTAATAACCATAACCATAACCCATACCCTTACCCTGATAACCATAACCCATACCCTTACCCTAATAACCATAACCATAACCCATACCCTTACCCTGATAACCATAACCCATACCCTTACCCTATTAACCATAACCCATACCCTTACCCTATTAACCATAACCCATACCCTTACCCTATTAACCATAACCCAAACCCTTACCCTGATAACCATAACCCATACCCTTACCCTAATAACCATAACCCATACCCTTACCCTAATAACCATAACCCATACCTAATATTTTACCGTACCTTATTAACCATTTCAACTTCAATGGGGTAGAGACTTCCCAAGGATACAAGATAGAACGGAACAATCTTTCATGGGCTAGCTAATCTAAAATAATTTTTTTAATTTTCAAAGTAGCCCGGTGTTCACTGCTAAGACATCTTGCAGGGTGGGATAAGGAGAGGGCACTCACACACAAGGCGGAGCCACATGATGCTCGGAGTGACTGCTGGCGGAGCCACATAATGCCCGAAGTGACTGCGGGCAGAGCTATATAATGCTCAGAGTGACTGCGGTCGCTCTCTCTCACACACACGCAAGTGGAGAGAGTAGGTTAACTTCTGAATGATTGAATGAAGTGGTCGAATAATACGTGACCAAAAATCTCAAGACCAACCGATTTGTAAATATGTAAACGGCCAGGGACTACACCTTGAAGAATATTATTGAATGGAAAACAATGGAATTCCCGATCACAAACAGGAAGAAACTGTGTTTTTACGCGCTGCTGTGGTCACTTGTTAGCCGCCTGACACTGGGAGGTAAGGTATCTGAAAGTTGGGACTTACTCGCGGGCGAGATTGATCGCTATTTATTTTAAGTAGCCTGTTGTATGTTTATGTTTGTTTGTGTGTCTATGCTTTTGATACTGTAATTCATTCATTTGGGTCTTAGCAAACGTTATTACGCACACCCGTTTCTCCCTGTGTATCGGGGAAATAACTGCCTTCGCTGCTTAACCTATAGTACAACGTTAGAACAAGCTAATTTCCTGCATAATCTACACAATACCATATGGTCCGTCTAGCCGTCTCTATTTAGAACAACAAAAAGTAAGCAAAAATGCCCCTAGTCATCAAGCTAGGTAAGAGATCATTTAAAAATATAAATATTTGTATTTATTTAACTAGGCAAATTATTTAAAATGTTTAAGTGATTGATAAGACTCAACTATATAAAAAATAATTCAATTATCAATATTGTGTTGCACCTTTAACCAATAGCCTAACAAATCTAACAACAAAAATCAAGTACAAAGACTTTGATTGTCTTTATTTAAGACATCCTCTATATCAAATGTCAGCCAGACCCCCCCCCCCCCCCTCAGCCAGACCCCCCCCCCCCCACCTGCAAGCCCGATTCCCACCAGTCTAGTCAATACCTCAACTCTCTCCCCAAAAATGTTTTTACCCACTATTTATTTATTTATTCAAGTTTAAATAATAAACATACAAACTACACATATATACATGAACACACAGAAACACTACATCCTCCATATAATTCATCTCATACTGTAGAGCTCTTTTTACTTACACACAATATAGCTGGGTCAAAACTATAGTATATGTAAATATGTCCCCTTTTGTGTTTTACACCCTCCAGCAGAGGAAGTACATTTCTGAGTGCATAATATTCTGTTTCACTGGCATATAGAACGTTCTATGGATGGTCTCAAACGACAGTCATTTATGTCTGAGATGATATGAACATGACTGGGCATTCTAACACATCTGTATCCAGTGGCTATTTTAGCATGTACATCTTGGTATATAAAAAATATAGCTGATATGACTGACTTGCTTAAACTAATGTGGTTTCTACAGACAGTTGAGATGTACAAACTTTGGCATAAAGGGGACGACAAGCGGATAAGAGGCAATCCGTAATTTCGAGACATTAATGAGCGAGAGACGACGGACGTAGTCAATAACTATTTGTTCAGCACTTTTGAAATGTACAGCGACAGAATTCAGAACATGGGCCGTTTTTACAGTGTACTCCCTGTACACCAAGTCAGAACCGTAGGATAAATAAAGGGAGCATAACAGTCAACGAAAGCTCTTACAATATTCTATGATTACATTTCTCTAAAACAGGTTATAGGCTATATGTGCACCACCAAGTTAGAACAATATGTGAACTTAAGAGGTGAAAATAGACCAAGTCATTAGGGTGAGGCACATTGAACGCCGTTTGGGTCTTTGCGTGTCAAAAAAGATACACGTCATATAACACTATTTGACGCCTTAAATCAGCTTTTAATTTGACACGTCAAATGACACAATTCTATTATAGAATGATGTGTGATGAATTTGCACGTGCAAGCCAAGCGCCACCACTACTATCAGTAGCACTGTCAAAGCTGTACAAAACAAGTCTGCAAACAAGCACACACCGGGCCACGAACGATGTGTTTACAATACCACGTTGGTGAAAATAGACCAAATTATTAGGGTGAGGCACATGGGCTACTAACAGCTTACTACAGAACACACACTTAGTAATACGTTCTTAGCTACAGTATAGATATCTCCCTTGCATATTACATAATTTATGCAGCAGCATACAAGACATTTTTGGACTCACCTTGTGAAGGTGATGCGGCGGTCCTTTGTGGGCAAATTTTGTCATCAAACTTTGACATCAAAGTCTGGCATTCTCTGGATTTATGGTGGGAACTCTGGGGGTGGGAAAAAACCCCACATCCACTCCATTGAATAGCAGGCTAACGTTAGTGATTACTCTGCAATGCTTGCACTTAGCCACTGATTCCTTCCAAAACGACTCATTGTTGAATTTGCTATTTCCAACTTGTTGTGTAATCTTTATGTCCAATGGACGATGAGCACCGATATGTTTTATCTGGAATTTCTCTTCTTAATTTCTCTTCATATGATCAAAGGATTAAAACGTATTTGCCAGTAGATTGTCGACTTGATTCATGATGATGACTGCTAGCTTGCTAGCGAAGACTTTGAATGTAAGATGTTGACATGATCAGCCCAATCAACGCTACTGTACATATAACGTCATTTGAAGTCATTTTATCTGTGGCCAATGACCTTGAGTCTTCGTGGAAGGGCACTTGTAATATAACGCTATGGCAGGACCCAAAGGGCTGACATTTTGGACGTCTACCTTTACTAAGGACATAAACTTGGCGATGACGTAGTGTCCCCACGAGTGACAGAACACTGAGCCAATCACGGCGCAATGCTCCTATTTTCTGCCCGCCCTACCACCACAGAGAGCACTAAGCTAGGCTGTAACACCTACATTTTGGAACGGCTTTACTCAAGAAAACAAAGAAAGAGACCTTGTGAGTATGCAGCATTATTAACTGAATTATATATATTTTTTAAATTACATTGTTTGCAAACTGAAATGTGACACATATTAATGCCAAAATAACATGCAAAACAGGCAACCCCCCGCAATTTTTTTTATATATATGTATATATATATATTTATATATTTTTTTGTTGCTAAAAATGTGAGGCTCAAAACAGGTGGGTCTCTGCCCCTGAATGACGGATCGCCACTGTCTGTATCCGTTCATCATCATCAATAGCTTCTACCAGGTCTTCCTCACATTTGTGTTTTACATGTTTTGTGTCATCGGGAAAAGTCTCTATCAACCCTTGATACAGTTTAGAAATCAACTTTTGGAGGTTTGTCAGACTGCCTTAAAATAGCATCTGGCTTGTCCAGTGTTTGCTGCACAGAGAGAATAAAGTGTTGTATCTGAAAAAAGAATTCCACCTCACCTCCGTCACAGACTGGTCTTCCCTGGCTGCCTGACCCTGCTGACACCCCTGTCACCATCTAAACCTCGTAAGATGAGGCATGACAAAGAATTATCTTGGTGTACATTTACACATTATAGTATCAATGGTTCAATAATTGAAATTATTGAAATTAATTATTAATTATTAATTATTCCCAGATCCCAGACTGTAGATTTAAACTACTGTCCTGTGGCTACTGTAGGTCTACCCATCAATTCAAGAAGGAACTTTGTAACATTCATTGGTATTGTTAATATACTGCAAGATTCCCCTGAGCTCCATAGACTGGTCTTCCCTGGCTGTCTGACCCTGCTGGGACCCCTGTCACCATCTAATCCTGCTAAGACATGATGAGCATAGTGTTGTGTACTGACTGGGCACCATGACAGTGAAGCCTGTAGAGCTGTTTATTTTACTGTGTCAGTGTTAAAAGTAGGGAATTAGATAGGGACACTGACAAATCAATAACATTACATTGCTATACTGACTTATAAAGAATACCTACTTTTGGCAAGCTCTCTCTCTAACGGTACATCAACTGGCAAAAGCTATCGAATTAATTTACTTCTGTTGAAATGGGACAAAAAGGCTAGATAACATTTCCATACAAAGAGCTGTTAGATAGTGGTATGAAGCGGCTAGTATTACTGTCTGACAGATAACTAGAGGCTAGAGCTGAACTGACTGTGGTAGCTACTAGCTAGCCTAGCTTATTCATTCACCTCAGTCAAGAGGGGATGGAACATTAGCTAACGCTACATGTCAGTTACACTACTAGCTCAGCACTGGGAATAAACGCTAGTTTAGTATTTGTTTCTGTTATGTTAAACAGCAGTTACCTTACCAGCTACATCAGTTAACTAAAAAGTAGCCAGTTTCTGCTGTGCTTGCTTTTAAAACTCGGAGAAAGAGCATAACACACAGCCTGTCCGCCCCGCTCTGTGGTGTCCGCAGGGTCCTAAATCCAGCCGTCTGAAACCTCCAAATAGCCTACCCGACCACTCGAAGGCGTCCACATGGTCCTAAAGCACGCCGTTGACATCATTTGGTATAACAATGCAATTATAGATCTGGGGGGATTGGGTCAAAATGCAATTTCAGAATGTGGGGGGTCCCCAGTGAAAGTTGTGCCCCTGGTTTTGATATTGTTATGTTAGTCATTGATAGTCAGTCACTAAATTAGCCCACGTCACCTAACATTTGGTAAATTACTCTAGTGGCCAGCTATCTAAACGTAGTAATCATGGTCGAATTTACCGGCCGGGGGTCCCCATTAATTTTGTGAGTCAGTCACACTCAGATATCATATTAAAAACTGCAAACATTTCTCTTCACCGTATGGCAAAATGTGTAGAATTGGGCAGGATGCACATGTGGTTATGCATGTGGTTATGCATGTGGTTATGCATGTGGGTATGCGTGTGGGTATGCGTGTGGGTATGCGTGTGGGTATGCCTGTGGTTATGTGTGTGGGTATGCGTGTGGGTATGCCTGTGGTTATGCGTGTGGGTATGCGTGTGGGTATGCCTGTGGGTATGCCTGTGGGTATGCGTGTGGGTATGCGTGTGGGTATGCCTGTGGTTATGCGTGTGGGTATGCGTGTGGGTATGCCTGTGGTTATGCGTGTGGGTATGCGTGTGGGTATGCGTGTGGGTATGCGTGTGGGTATGCCTGTGGTTATGCGTGTGGGTATGCCTGTGGTTATGCGTGTGGGTATGCGTGTGGGTATGCGTGTGGGTATGCGTGTGGGTATGCCTGTGGGTATGCGTGTGGGTATGCCTGTGGTTATGCGTGTGGTTATGCGTGTGGGGATGCCTGTGGGTATGCGTGTGGGTATGCCTGTGGTTATGCGTGTGGGTATGCCTGTGGGTATGCGTGTGGGTATGCCTGTGGTTATGCGTGTGGGTATGCCTGTGGTTATGCGTGTGGGTATGCGTGTGGGTATGCCTGTGGGTATGCGTGTGGGTATGCCTGTGGGTATGCGTGTGGGTATGCCTGTGGGTATGCGTGTGGGTATGCGTGTGGGTATGCCTGTGGTTATGCGTGTGGGTATGCCTGTGGTTATGCGTGTGGGTATGCATGTGGGTATGCGTGTGGGTATGTGTGTGGTTATGCGTGTGGGTATGCCTGTGGGTATGCGTGTGGGTATGCGTGTGGGTATGCGTGTGGTTATGCGTGTGGGTATGCCTGTGGGTATGCGTGTGGGTATGCATGTGGGTATGCGTGTGGGTATGCGTGTGGGTATGCGTGTGGGTATGCCTGTGGGTAGTCAAAGGTGCTCATCCCTGTTCTAACTATAATATAGGGTGGGGGGGTCCTAAATGGAACCCTATTCTGTATATACTCACTGTTGACTATAGGGTTCTACGGGTCCTCGTCTAAAGGTGTGTAGCCCTACTACAGTACGTATAGAACATGCTACCCTGAGGGACATACACCCTGGTCCAATTGGAATTGAGGACTTATGATTACACACACCCTGGTCCAATTGGAATTGAGGACCTATGATTACACACACCCTGGTCCAATTGGAATTGAGGACCTATGATTACATACACCCTGGTCCAATTGGAATTGAGGACCTATGATTACACACACCCTGGTCCAATTGGAATTGAGGACCTATGATTACATACACCCTGGTCCAATTGGAATTGAGGACCTATGATTACACACACCCTGGTCCAATTGGAATTGAGGACCTATGATTACATACACCCTGGTCCAATTGGAATTGAGGACCTATGATTACACACACCCTGGTCCAATTGGAATTGAGGACCTATGATTACACACACCCTGGTCCAATTGGAATTGAGGACCTATGATTACACACACCCTGGTCCAATTGGAATTGAGGACCCGAAAAGTAATTAGTGACATCATTCATTTCATATGATTACACATACCCTAATATCCTACTATGTAAAATGTATTAAAGCAAACATTTACTATGCTGTGTGTAATTGATTTAGTAAATGGAATGAAAATCATCTATATAATAACGTCTTTATTTACAGTTTAATGACAGATGGGATCTGGGGTATAATTGTTATGAATGAGTACATTATCATGAGTCAAAAATCATTAGCATCATTTAAGTACATAATGGGCAAAAATGACAGGGGTTTATTTATTTTTTTAGATCTAGCTGCCTATTGCACAGTCTGGTTCATCATGTTCAGAATGGATCGTTCCAGCTAGATCATATCCCCTGTCAAGGGTATGTGTACAAAACAAAAAAAATGGACAAACAACCCCAGAAATGAACATTCCATGATCGTCTTGAGATGGACTCCTGTCTTCAAGGAGTCAAGTGTTTGTTTGTAGATCAGACAGTCAGGGCCAGTTTCCCAGACATAGAGTGATGGTTGGACATAAAGTGCAAAAATGCTAATATAGGTACCATTGACTTGCATTGGATTTGTGCCACAAGTGCTAAAAGGTTAGCGTCTGAAACAATGGGCAGGTAGACAAAATCAAAGCATGGATTGCTGTCATACCTTGTTTATTGGATAAGGAAACCAAAATGTAATTTTGTAGTTTGGGTGAACTATCTCTATACTCCTGGACAAACAAGCCAGTTATTATGATAGTCATTAGATTAGGTAAAAATGGGCCTCCCGACTGCCACAGTGGTCTAAGACAATGCATCGCAGTGCTAGCTGTGCCACTAGAGATTCTGGGTTTGAGTCCAGGCTCTGTCGTAGCCGGCCGTGACCTGGTGAGACCCATGGGGCGGCGCACAATTGGCCAAGCGTTGTCCGGGTTTCGGGAGGGTTTGGCCAGCAGGGATGTCCTTGTCCCATTGCGCACTAGCGACTCCTGTGGCGGGCCGGGCACAGTGCACGCTGACACCACCGCCTGGTGTAACAGTGTTTCCTCCGACACATTGGTGCGGATGGCTTCCGGGTTAAGTGGGCATTGTGTCAAGAAGCAGTGCGGCTTGGTCGGGTCGTGTTTCGGAGGACGCGCGGCTCTCGACCTTAACCTCTCCCAAGTCCGTACGGGAGTCGCAGCGATGAGACAAGACTGTAAACTACCAATTGGATGCCACGAAATTGGGGAGAAAAAAAGGGGTAAAAATAAATAAAAGATCAGGTAATGAACATGAATAGGAAAAATGGAAGAAACACAGGCTCTTTAGGTCTATTATTACATCTAAAAACCCTTGTATTAGAGGGTGCTGGGCTGCTGGCTTCTGTTTCTGATGAGATACACTGTGACATCCCGCTTAGCTTTTAGATAAAAACATGGTTTTCAGGTTCAAGAATTTGTGAAGAAGAAATAACTAGTCGTGTCAACTCTCGGCCAACCTCGACCCCAGGCTATTGTCTGGTCCAACGGATGATCTCTTTGGGCATTTGTAGGCTACATGTAGGCATTTTTCTGTTCTTCAGAACCAACCACAGATCTCTTTCATTGGAAAAAGTTGTCATTGTCTACTCTCGGTAAAGACGCAGCCTGAAACGTCAGAGCCACGCCATTCGGATCAGTCCTGATCCCATGACAAGACTCTGTAGGTTTAGGAGGAGCTGTGATAATGGAAGGTCAGGAGTACACCAGAGCCACACAGGTACACGAAACACATGGCTTTTAAAATACAGTATATGGTGCCGGAGTACACACAATCCTTTGAGAGTAAAGGGAAAGGGGGGGATACCTTGTCAGTTGTACAACTGAATGCCTTCAACTGAAATGTGTCTTCCGCATTTAACCCAACCCCTCTTAATCAGAGAGGTGCGGGGGGGGGGGCGCCTTAAATCGACATCCACGGCGCCCAGGGAGCCGTGGGTTAATATCCTTGTTCAGGGGCAGAACGACAGATTTTTACCTTTTCAGCTCGGGGATTTGATCCAGCAACCTTTTCGGTTACTAGTCCAACGCTCTAACCACTAGGCTACCTGCTGGTTACTAGTCCAACGCTCTAACCACTAGGCTACCTGCTGGTTACTAGTCCAACGCTCTAACCACTAGGCTACCTGCCGGTTACTAGTCCAACGCTCTAACCATAAAAAAGAATGTTGCTCTTGGTTTTAACCCATTAGTGGGCAGTATAGTTGTGTAAACAAAGTTATTAGATTCATGTAATGTTTCTAAACACTCCCAGGTTAGATTGAAGTGGCCCACTTTCTTGTTACAAGCTACAGTATGGAAATGTGACTTTGCTTTGGAGAAAAAAAAGCATTTGCTAAATCCCATACCCATATAAAGTAATGAATGACAACAGTCTGTGCAATGTTAAAATGCAAATTGAGTGCACATCCTCAACCCTCTAAATAGAAGGCAAACAAGTCATCTAACTCTGTTGAGTTCAGTTTCCAGCAAATATATCCTTATGTCGTGGGTTACCAATCAAATGACTGTGAAAAACAGAATAAAGTTAATAAATGTGACCCCTTAGGCAGAATCCGACTTATGGTGGGAGAGATAATGTCATAGGCCTAGCTGGGCTGGAGGGAGCCATGTGTTTGTCCTTTTACTGTTGTTGTTGTTATATCAGGGGTGTCAAACTCATTTAGGAGGCCACATTCAGTCTTGACTAGGTCCGGAGGCCACATTCAGTCTTGACTAGGTCCGGAGGCCAAATTCAGTCTTGACTAGGTCCGGAGGCCACATTCAGTCTTGACTAGGTCCGGAGGCCACATTCAGTCTTGACTAGGTCCAGAGACAACATTCAGTCTTGACTAGGTCCGGAGACAACATTCAGTCTTGACTAGGTCCAGAGACAACATTCAGTCTTGACTAGGTCCGCAGGCCACATTCAGTCTTGACTAGGTCCAGAGACAACATTCAGTCTTGACTAGGTCCGGAGACAACATTCAGTCTTGACTAGGTCCAGAGACAACATTCAGTCTTGACTAGGTCCGGAGGCCACATTCAGTCTTGACTAGGTCCGGAGGCCACATTCAGTCTTGACTAGGTCCAGAGACAACATTCAGTCTTGACTAGGTCCGGAGACAACATTCAGTCTTGACTAGGTCCAGAGACAACATTCAGTCTTGACTAGGTCCAGAGACAACATTCAGTCTTGACCAGGTCCGCAGGCCACATTCAGTCTTGACTAGGTCCGCAGGCCAAATTCAGTCTTGACTAGGTCCGGAGACAACATTCAGTCTTGACTAGGTCCGCAGGCCAAATTCAGTCTTGACTAGGTCCGGAGACAACATTCAGTCTTGACCAGGTCCAGAGGCCAAATTCAGTCTTGACTAGGTCCGGAGACAACATTCAGTCTTGACTAGGTCCAGGGACAACATTCAGTCTTGACTAGGTCCGGAGACCACATTCAGTCTTGACTAGGTCCGGAGACAACATTCAGTCTTGACTAGGTCCGGAGACAACATTCAGTCTTGACTAGGTCCGGAGACAACATTCAGTCTTGACTAGGTCCGGAGACCACATTCAGTCTTGACTAGGTCCGGAGACCACATTCAGTCTTGACCAGGTCCGCAGGCCACATTCAGTCTTGACTAGGTCCGCAGGCCAAATTCAGTCTTGACTAGGTCCGCAGGCCACATTCAGTCTTGACTAGGTCCAGAGACAACATTCAGTCTTGACCAGGTCCAGAGACAACATTCAGTCTTGACTAGGTCCGGAGGCCACATTCAGTCTTGACTAGGTCCAGAGACAACATTCAGTCTTGACTAGGTCCGGAGACAACATTCAGTCTTGACTAGGTCCGCAGGCCAAATTCAGTCTTGACTAGGTCCGCAGGCCACATTCAGTCTTGACTAGGTCCAGAGACAACATTCAGTCTTGACCAGGTCCAGAGACAACATTCAGTCTTGACTAGGTCCGGAGGCCACATTCAGTCTTGACCAGGTCCGGAGACAACATTCAGTCTTGACTAGGTCCAGAGACAACATTCGCCTTTACCGAGGTCCGGAGGCCACATTTGGTCTTCACTCAAATCCAGAAGGCCACACTGCAAATTGAGTATAATGTATTGCCATGCTGTTAACATTTTGCTGAAAATACTGTATGTTTTATCCCATGCATTAGTAGAGAAGAATAGAAAAGCCACAAATCAAGCCTGCAATAATAACTAGATATTCTACCCACCCTTTGAGAAATGACTCAGAAATGATTAACCGGTTTTATTAATGATTTAATGGTTTTAACTTTGGACCATTTATCTAACTAACACTCCTGTGAAGAGGTTGTCCAAGGTCACAGCCTAATTTACATGGCCTGCTAGTCTAACAGGCTAATTGCTGTGTTCAATAGGACACTGTGCTACAACAGTAGTTTTGTAATGAATGAATCGATGATTTGGACAGCAGTGTGTTTGACTAAGTACACAAGCTGTGAGTTGACACATTTTTGGAACCACTGAAAGTGCATGGACAACATACATTTAGAAGTTGCCTAATCGAGCTTGGATAACCTATCGGGTCAAACAAGTTCCATTGAATAACACATTTATAAATGGCAAAAAAATACATCATAAGGAATAAGGTTTTTGCAGTGTCTGTCCTATATCAAGAAGATATAAGAAAGCTCTGGAAATATTAAAGTTTTTTTGGACACACTTTTAACACCTTAATCTTTTGTTGGCACAAAGCTACCTCCATGCTACCATTCATTTATATGTGTTTCCTTCAGACGAGTCCTGTGACACTTGTGGGGGTCGTAGAGCAAAACGGAGAACACCATCGTGTTCGTGAGAGTCTCCCCTTTCAATAGATTAGGCCAAACCATTCGGATGACCGGATGTTTTCGTGAGAAGACCGGTTTTTCAGGATGTCTCCTGGTCTGACTAACAGCGTTGTAGCTCTACCACTTTCTACTGCAGATGTGGAAGGGCGTCACAGGTGGATGATTGAGGCATTCAATTCAAAAAAAAATATATCTCTAGTTTAAACTGACAGATTTTTATGGGGATTTTAAAAAATTAAAAAAATTATTTGAATGAAGCACCGGTGCATCAATAGACTCTAGGGGGTTTACAATGTTACATAAAACCCATGTGTTATTATTATTATTTCACTGTTTCTCTTTGACCCCTTAAAGTGTGGCATTTAAGAGCACGGTTGTTGGTAGCCCAGGCAGTTCTTATTCATTGAGGTGAAAACTAAAGGTGTCTGAGTGTAAAGGTGCCTGAGTGTAAAGGTGACTGAGTGTAAAGGTGCCTGAGTGTAAAGGTGCCTGAGTGTAAAGGTGACTGAGTGTAAAGGTGCCTGAGTGTAAAGGTGCCTGAGTGTATTGGTGACTGAGTGTAAAGGTGCCTGAGTGTAAAGGTGCCTGAGTGTAAAGGTGACTGAGTGTAAAGGTGCCTGAGTGTAAAGGTGACTGAGTGTAAAGGTGCCTGAGTGTAAAGGTGCCTGAGTGTAAAGGTGCCTGAGTGTAAAGGTGCCTGAGTGTAAAGGTGACTGAGTGTAAAGGTGCCTGAGTGTAAAGGTGCCTGAGTGTAAAGGTGCCTGAGTGTAAAGGTGCCTGAGTGTAAAGGTGCCTGAGTGTAAAGGTGCCTGAGTGTAAAGGTGACTGAGTGTAAAGGTGCCTGAGTGTAAAGGTGCCTGAGTGTAAAGGTGCCTGAGTGTAAAGGTGACTGAGTGTAAAGGTGCCTGAGTGTAAAGGTGACTGAGTGTAAAGGTGCCTGAGTGTAAAGGTGACTGAGTGTAAAGGTGACTGAGTGTAAAGGTGCCTGAGTGTAAAGGTGACTGAATGTAAAGGTGCCTGAGTGTAAAGGTAAAGGTGACTGAGTGTAAAGGTGGAGGGGTGAAGAGAGGGAACTGGGGGAGGAGGGGTGAAGAGAGGGTACTGGGGGATGAGGGGTGAAGAGAGGGAACTGGGGGAGGAGGGGTGAAGAGAGGGAACTGGGGGAGGAGGGGTGACGAGAGGGAACTGGGGGGGAGGGGTGAAGAGAGGGAACTGGGGGAGGAGGGGTGACGAGAGGGAACTGGGGGAGGAGGGGTGAAGAGAGGGAACTGGGGGAGGAGGGGTGAAGAGAGGGAACTGGGGGAGGAGGGGTGACGAGAGGGCTGGGTAAAGAAAGGACTGAGAGTGTGAGAAAAGACATGTCATGACAAGACGTGTCATCTTGACGAACGACTTGGTGTGAACGGTGCTCTTGGGGAATATTAGCTACTGCATAGCCTCGTCCCAAATCATGCCAACTCCTGCCTCATACCAACTCCTGCCTCATACCAACTCCTGCCTCATGCCAACTCCTGCCTCATGCCGATGCCAGAGGAGTTGGCAAGACAGCCTTAACAGATCTGAAACTCTGGTTCTGTCACAATACTGTAACTATTTGGTTCTGTCACAATACTGTAACTATCAGGTTCTGTCACAATACTGTAACTATCTGGTTCTGTCACAATACTGTAACTATCTGGTTCTGTCACAATACTGTAACTATCAGTTTCCGGTTCTGTCACAATACTGTAACTATCAGGTTCTGTCACAATACTGTAACTATCAGTTTCCGGGTTCTGTCACAATACTGTAACTATCAGGTTCTGTCACAATACTGTAACTATGAGTTTCCGGTTCTGTCACAATACTGTAACTATCAGGTTCTGTCACAATACTGTAACTATCTGGTTCTGTCACAATACTGTAACTATCAGGTTCTGTCACAATACTGTAACCTTTTGGTTCTGTCACAATACTGTAACTATCTGGTTTCCGGTTCTATCACAATACTGTAACTATCAGGTTCTGTCACAATACTGTAACTATCAGGTTCTTCTGTCACAATACTGTAACTATCAGGTTCTGTCACAATACTGTAACTATCAGGTTCCGGTTCTGTCACAATACTGTAACTATCAGGTTCTGTCACAATACTGTAACTATCAGTTTCTGGTTCTGTCACAATACTGTAACTATCAGGTTCTGTCACAATACTGTAACTATCTGGTTCTGTCACAATACTGTAACTATCAGGTTCAGTCACAATACTGTAACTATCAGGTTCTGTCACAATACTGTAACTATCTGGTTCCGGTTCTATCACAATACTGTAACTATCAGGTTCTGTCACAATACTGTAACTATCAGGTTCTGTCACAATACTGTAACTATGAGTTTCCGGTTCTGTCACAATACTGTAACTATCAGGTTCTGTCACAATACTGTAACTATCTGGTTCTGTCACAATACTGTAACTATCTGGTTCTGTCACAATACTGTAACTATCAGGTTCTGTCACAATACTGTAACTATGAGTTTCCGGTTCTGTCACAATACTGTAACTATCAGGTTCTGTCACAATACTGTAACTATCTGGTTCTGTCACAATACTGTAACTATCAGTTTCCGGGTTCTGTCACAATACTGTAACTATCAGGTTCTGTCACAATACTGTAACTATGAGTTTCCGGTTCTGTCACAATACTGTAACTATCAGGTTCTGTCACAATACTGTAACTATCTGGTTCTGTCACAATACTGTAACTATCAGGTTCTGTCACAATACTGTAACCTTTTGGTTCTGTCACAATACTGTAACTATCTGGTTTCCGGTTCTATCACAATACTGTAACTATCAGGTTCTGTCACAATACTGTAACTATCAGGTTCTGTCACAATACTGTAACTATCAGGTTCTGTCACAATACTGTAACTATCAGGTTCCGGTTCTGTCACAATACTGTAACTATCAGGTTCTGTCACAATACTGTAACTATCAGTTTCCGGTTCTGTCACAATACTGTAACTATCAGGTTCTGTCACAATACTGTAACTATCTGGTTCTGTCACAATACTGTAACTATCAGGTTCAGTCACAATACTGTAACTATCTGGTTCCGGTTCTATCACAATACTGTAACTATCAGGTTCTGTCACAATACTGTAACTATCAGGTTCTGTCACAATACTGTAACTATGAGTTTCCGGTTCTGTCACAATACTGTAACTATCAGGTTCTGTCACAATACTGTAACTATCAGGTTCTGTCACAATACTGTAACTATGAGTTTCCGGTTCTGTCACAATACTGTAACTATCAGGTTCTGTCACAATACTGTAACTATCTGGTTCTGTCACAATACTGTAACTATCAGGTTCTGTCACAATACTGTAACTATCAGGTTCTGTCACAATACTGTAACTATCAGGTTCTGTCACAATACTGTAACTATCAGGTTCTGTCACAATACTGTAACTATCAGGTTCCGGTTCTGTCACAATACTGTAACTATCTGGTTCTGTCACAATACTGTAACTATCAGGTTCTGTCACAATACTGTAACTATCAGGTTCTGTCACAATACTGTAACTATCAGGTTCTGTCACAATACTGTAACTATCAGGTTCCGGTTCTGTCACAATACTGTAACTATCAGGTTCTGTCAAAATACTTTAACTATCAGGTTCTGTCACAATACTGTAACTATCAGGTTCTGTCACAATACTGTAACTATCTGGTTCTGTCACAATACTGTAACTATCAGGTTCTGTCACAATACTGTAACCTTTTGGTTCTGTCACAATACTGTAACTATGAGTTTCCGGTTCTGTCACAATACTGTAACTATCAGGTTCTGTCACAATACTGTAACTATCAGGTTCTGTCACAATACTGTAACTATCTGGTTCTGTCACAATACTGTAACTATTTGGTTCTGTCACAATACTGTAACTATCAGGTTCTGTCACAATACTGTAACTATGAGTTTCCGGTTCTGTCACAATACTGTAACTATCAGGTTCTGTCACAATACTGTAACTATCTGGTTCTGTCACAATACTGTAACTATCAGGTTCTTTCACAATACTGTAACTATCTGGTTCCGGTTCTATCACAATACTGTAACTATCAGGTTCTGTCACAATACTGTAACTATCAGGTTCCGGTTCTGTCACAATACTGTAACTATCAGGTTCTGTCACAATACTGTAACTATCAGGTTCTATCACAATACTGTAACTATCAGGTTCTGTCACAATACTGTAACTATCTGGTTCTGTCACAATACTGTAACTATCAGGTTCTGTCACAATACTGTAACTATCTGGTTCTGTCACAATACTGTAACTATCAGGTTCTGTCACAATACTGTAACCTTTTGGTTCTGTCACAATACTGTAACTATCTGGTTTCCGGTTCTATCACAATACTGTAACTATCAGGTTCTGTCACAATACTGTAACTATCAGGTTCTGTCACAATACTGTAACTATCAGGTTCTGTCAAAATACTTTAACTATCAGGTTCTGTCACAATACTGTAACTATCAGGTTCTGTCACAATACTGTAACTATCAGTTTCCGGTTCTGTCACAATACTGTAACTATCAGGTTCTGTCACAATACTGTAACTATCAGGTTCTGTCACAATACTGTAACTATCAGTTTCCGGTTCTGTCACAATACTGTAACTATCAGGTTCTGTCACAATACTGTAACTATCTGGTTCTGTCACAATACTGTAACTATCAGGTTCTGTCACAATACTGTAACTATCAGGTTCTGTCACAATACTGTAACTATCAGGTTCCGGTTCTGTCACAATACTGTAACTATCTGGTTCTGTCACAATACTGTAACTATCAGTTTCCGGGTTCTGTCACAATACTGTAACTATCAGGTTCTGTCACAATACTGTAACTATGAGTTTCCGGTTCTGTCACAATACTGTAACTATCAGGTTCTGTCACAATACTGTAACTATCTGGTTCTGTCACAATACTGTAACTATCAGGTTCTGTCACAATACTGTAACTACCAGGTTCCGGTTTTGTCACAATACTGTAACTATCAGGTTCTGTCACAATACTGTAACTATTTGGTTCTGTCACAATACTGTAACTATCTGGTTCCGGTTCTATCACAATACTGTAACTATCAGGTTCTGTCACAATACTGTAACTACCAGGTTCCGGTTTTGTCACAATACTGTAACTATCAGGTTCTGTCACAATACTGTAACTATCTGGTTCTGTCACAATACTGTAACTATCAGGTTCTGTCACAATACTGCAACTATCACAATACTGTAACTATCAGGTTCTATCACAATACTGTAACTATCAGGTTCTATCACAATACTGTAACTATCAGGTTCTATCACAATACTGTAACTATCAGG